>NC_041378.1:11573650-11873650 GCF_900634415.1 Cottoperca gobio | reverse complement strand
TTCACAGATACATTCATGCCACTGGTGACTTACTTTCTGTCACGATGGTTGTTGTCCTTGTTGCTATATTGGTCCACACACCCACCAACTGCTGTCACAAAGATGATTACTAAATCAACCAATAGCGGCAACCGGTGGCCTCGCGCCATTGGCTGGTTCAGTGGAGCTTTTATCGGATGGTTGGTGGGTGTTTATGTTGATGGGAGTTAATTATGTTGTTGGTGTGTAAGCTAATTGAATACAGTGAATGGAGTAGAACAAGCAACACCTAATGATCCAATAGAATACATATGGAATTGATCTTTAAAAAAGAAAACGCACAAGAAAAGGATAGGCTATCAGATATTTGGTTTAGCTGGCAGTGCAAAAAACATTTAGGTAATATTCCCCTTACTCATGATGATTGTTTACATATACTTTAATAAGGTTTGCCAAAAGAAAATTGCCATAGGCTTTCTGAGACACCGTGTTTGTCCATGTGCGGCGGTACATTCCTGTGACATTCCCACCATTGAGGGACATAATGAATAATTTACCACTTTGAAGCTGCAACATGAATGCACAAATGGTATATCTGCATGTGCGCCATGTGTGCACCTGATTGCAAAGTCATGTGCAGTCATTCAAACCCAGAAGTCAATACTCATCTAAGACAGCAGTTCAGGGAGAAAAAGAACACAGATATATCAATGTGGACATTTTCCAGACTACAGTTAAAATACATTTTGACTTGAGAATTATAAGCAAACATTAATTCCACAACTTGAAAAAGATAGAAAAGAATTACTGGTGACCTTGATTTATTAATTTCCGTTAAATTGTTTTGCAAATTTGAATAACTTCCATCTATATTACCTGTAACAGTCAGCCCTTCACGCTCACATTCACAGCTACGGGTAATTTAGAGTCAACGATGAACCTAACCTGCACCTGCAAAGTCTGACTGATTCTAGTTCAACTCCCATATAATTTAATGATATTCAGTCGCAGTTATTTTTGCAATAAACTGGATGTACATCATGCTGTTGGTTTTTCAGCATTTCACTTTGAGTTGAAAGCGAGCAGAGCTCCTGCACTCAAACATAATCTTCAGGCGTCCTTCCACATCGCCACAACTCAGTAAGATAAAAAACGCTTTGCTATCCTTTATGTACAACTGCGCCTTCAACAAGGGCCACACGCACTCTCAGCTCTGAGTCTATAGACTTTCTGTCGCTTTTTCTTTTTGGCAGTCTCTAATTTGTCTCTCTTCTCACAGGTCTCAGCCTTTTCTTTTTTCTTAAATGCCCACTCTCTCTGTGTATGTCTTCTTGGCTTTTTCATTTCTTTATCTGTCTCCACCACCTCACTCTCTTTCTGTCTCTTCTGCTCTGAGGATTGCAGCCATCACACCTCAGCCACTGATTTGTCTGGCATTCCATGTGTTTCAAAAGCGTCTGTGCTCAAAACAAGCTTTCACCCACTGGCCCTGTTGAAGTTCCATTGTGCCAAATCAGCCCGACATTAGATCTCAAACCCTGTAGATCAGTCCAAGCTGCATTCCTATTGTTCAGCTTGTTCGCTGCGATGAAAAGGTATTGTACTTTTCTGGCTTTCAGCTGTCAATAAAATACGGTGTCTTGAAAAGTGCTGGCCTTTGGAGTGCCTTGGTAACCAAGTTGTTACAGTGCATGCCTCATTATTGCAACATAACAGGTTCAATTCCAGCCATGGGACCTTTTGTTGCTTGTTATAATCCACTACACTGTCAAAGAAAGGTGTATATTGTATATTAGTTTATTATAATGTTTAGTAAAGTGCTGAGAGTGGACACTAAAAAGTTGGAATAGGGTATATACTTTTATGCGTTGGCGCCAGCGAAAGCTGTGGCCATAGGCATTATACACAGAAGTATACACAGCTGAAATCAGACTTACTCGAGCGGACTATATTAGTCATATCATATTTTTCATCTTTTGCTCTAGTTCTTTACACGTTAACTTGCTAAAGTGGCATCATATATGCTGTGCTGAAAAAAAAAGAAAGACATCCAAAGCTGTCCATCAACAAGCTGTCAAGCAAGCGGCACATAATCCTGCACAACCTGGAGTCTTCAAGTTCAGTCAATACATTAAGGTTTGGAGAAAGACCAACTTTTGCGATGGAAAATGAGCAGTAAGGTGTATTTTACGCTGGACTGTTTCCAAGGACAGAGCAGGAGGCTGTTGGAGCCTCTCAGCCTGGATTTTAGAGTGCTGCTGCTGCTGATGATGATGACAAGGTCTTTCACAACACATCTGGAGGTGACAGAGCATCGCTCTACACCAATTGATCTCCGATGGCTTAGATTGAGTAACGGAAGTGTGTATCTGAGACCTGCTCTTAGCTCCTGGTATCATATTTAAGTCAATGAGTTGCTGAGAGTTGTAGCCCCACCTCCTGTCTGAGCCTCATTAGCATCTGTGATTCAATGGGTTTTCTTATACACAGATTTTCTTACATTAGTCTTTTCTGACTCAAACATGTTGATTTATATATACTATATATATGTATATATATATATCTGTAATATATTTCCAAAACACCGCCTCACCAGCACCAGGCTCACTGCAAAACCACTTTTCTGAGAAAAGATTTCTCATAAACTACAATTTTCCGCCCTAGATATGTTGTATTGTAAAAGCAGCATGAGTTCTTCTCCCAGTTGAGATTGTGGCGTGTCGTGTAAATGCACAGAAAGGGCGCAAAACTATGATACTGTGTCAACTCACGCTGTCATCCTGAAACAGTCTGCGGAAGAACAGAATCAGTAAAAAGTGAAATCTTTCAGTTTGAGTTGGAAAAGCTGACTCACTCAATATTCGTTCACAGGTCAGTGCAGGCTTTAAATTGAACCCTTACACAGTTGGATTATTTGTTCTGTGGTGTCTCACACGCATAGTTTTGAATTACTTCCATTGTATAGACCACTGTTGTGCCTTTATATGTGACACTACACTGTACTGTATCACACATGTTACATAACACAAATAATGTTAATTATCACCTAATGGTGTGATTGCAATACTTTATTAGTTTAGACAATGATTTGGTTTGGTATTGTGGATGGCTCTAAATATGTCATGATCGTGATTTTGTATATCCTGTTTAATTTTGAAGTGTTCACTCCCCCTTGTGTCATGTCTAGTTGTACTTCCTGTCTGTGTGTTTTTCCTCTGTGATTGTTGATTTGTTCCTCCTGTGTCCGTTCACCTTGCCCTTATGTTGTTGCTTCTCTCTCCAGCTGTGTCTCGTTCCCCTCGATTAGTGTCTGTGTGTATATATCCCTGTCTGTCTCTGTGTTCCTAGTCAGTTCGTCACCTACGTGTCACCCTCGCAGATGTCTCCTTGTGCGTCCTCGTGCTCCCCGTGTTGTCCTGGTTTGTGTTTAAAGTTTGACTTTTTTAAGCTTTTTGGAATAAAGCCCTCTTTTTGTTAATCTCTTCGTCTGCCGTCTTGCATTTGAGTCCTCACCTTTTCCCCACCATGACAAAATACTACAATACCTATGAGCCTTGGCGACCTTATATGGACATTGGATATTGTATTTCAGTTGCAAGATGTTTATCCTTTGCAGCAATGGCCATATTTAATCTGTAAGGCAAGAAAGAAGAAGCAATGTATCAAAGATAGTACAACGTATTGGCAAACTACACGAAGCGCAGTTACTGGTGTAACAACATTTATCCACGTTATTTTCTTTATCAAACACATTGTTTTCTTCCTGTGGAGTATCAGGAAAAACAAACAATCCAAAAAAGAAATTGCACAAAACACATGTTTTGAATTGTTCAAAGCATTCTTTAATACATGGCATTAGTGAGTGTTTTCTAAGTAATCTTCACTTCACCCCATAAAATCTTCAAAGCCTTAAACTGCAGCTGTAGGGGGCACTGGCAAAGCCACTGCAATCTGGTGGCCAATTTCAATCTTCCTGCCTCACACTCCTGATTCCCGACCACATCTTTAAAAATCGCCGCCAGTTTCATATTGACACTCAGCGGTGGAGAGTGTGAGGAAAGTGAGGCGACGACATGCAACAAAGGTCATGTACTGGATTTGAGCAAGCAACACCACGGGCGTGTGTGCCTGCTGATCTGCTGAGATCTGTGTCGACGGTGCTGCAATCTGACCTTGTGCGTGACCATCACTGATGGATGAGCTGATGGTGTTTGACCGAATACTGCTGCCTCAATATTTACACATGGGCAGATAGACTTGACATGAAGGGCGCACAGGCAGTCATACAGACAGACACTCGCTTTTCTTTCTGTTTTTATTTGAATACACGTCAAACTGCTGTGGTGCTGGCTGCTCCTGTATTGCTATTTACCCCTCAAGGTGAAATACTCCCCCATTGTTCTCTGAGAACTCATTTCCTGTTGATGTAGTTGTTCCTATTGTTGTTGTTGCCGTGAATCCTGATATTCCGCCTGCGCAGTCGTTTTGATCTTATAACATCAAAGGAGTGCTTGAATTATAATGGCCGACTGCAAAGCAATGCCTCGAGCTTCATTACACGTAATTATGAGATGGAGATATGACTGGTGTCAGATGAACAACTCCTATGGGGAGAAAAAGTAACCATATTTTCCGAATGACACTGAGATTTTGTCGAGTGCAATGGATTTTGGGTGGCTGGAAATTTCCTCAGCACAGACAGATGAATGAAGATATTAACACATAAAAAAACAAAAAGTGATAAGTAGGGGTCGGTAATATGGCATAAATATCATAGCACGATTTATTTTTGTTGGTTTTCAAGACTATTTAGCAATTTAATGACTCATTTCCCTGTAAAACCCCAAAAAAGTTTAACAGACCGTTTAGGCCAAAGTACCTTTCTGAACAGATTTTAATCAAGTGTGTAATTCTTCAAAGCATGAATATTCAACAAACATTTTGACATGGTTTTGATTTGTATTCAAGTACAATCAGACACTTCTGCATAATTCCACAAATGAACATTGGTTTCAAAAGGTAAACTAACAGCACTATAAATAGCTTATTAAAGAAAAGGTTAAATACAAATGTAAAATAACTCTTGTCATTTTGATTCAGAACCAAAACAATCACCCTAAGGGGCAATGATATGTCTAAATCTTGACATGTTTAAATCCAGCAGCTTTAGAACATATCTTTCTGTGACTTATATCACCTTCTAAAAGAAGAAAAAGTATGACAGATCTTAGTCACATATTCTAAGCCAGGAAAACAAGTTTATCGACTTGTTGGCTAACCCTTGGACAGTTTCCTGCATGGACTTTCCGCCATTCCAGATGATCCATCTCACTATCTGCTTTTGGTGTGGATAGGTTGGCCTTCAATTCCCCATCTATTGCTTCTTTTAGAGGAACTAGATGTGGTCGCCGCGGCTGCAGTTACAACACTCCCTTGGGGTTTACAAAAAGTTGGCCAGTGTTTTCTTCGCTTTCTTTGATGGTGCTTGTCCTGCCTCAGGGCTCTGTGATGTGGAGGTAGAAGGCTGAGCCGATGCTGCAGGGGACTCCTGGTCGGACGCTGCTCTGGTTTTTATTCCCTCTCTTGTGTCGCAAGCAATACATTGGGTTTGGACCTTGGATCAACAAGCAGAGCCATATCTAGCAGGGCAGTGGTGGGATCCTGATATTTGGCAGTAAGACACACTCACATAGTCCTCACCTGAGACTGCATCTGTGAAGTCCTTTAGGTGACTCAGGGCCTTCTTCACAGAATCCTTTACATCAATGTTTTTGCCGTGAAGGCACCAAATTCCTTATCTTCTTGTCTGCCTTCAGGACCTGAGAAATGGCCTTCTCCGGGTCAACAACTCTCTCTCAATCATGCTGAGTCTGGATCCCCATTGTGTTGGTGACTCGGCGATACGTTTCTGCCGGGGTAGTTTCAGCTCTGTTTGGGCCTTACTTCAGTCCTTACTTCCTCTTTTGGTTTCTTATTCTATATTTTTCTCTCTGTATCATTGTTGGCCTTTTTGCCTTGTAATTTTTCTCTCTGCGTCCCTCAATCTTTCTCCCAGGCTCGCTCTCTCTTTTATTCTCTCTTTCGCTGCTCTGAAGTCTTTCTCTCCCGGGCCATTTGAGTTGCTCGGGGAGCTGTAAAAACGATGTATGTGTGTCTTTGCCTCTGCATGCTGTAGGGAGTGCCTTTTGTGTGTATGTGTGTGAGTGCTCGCGTGCTGGGACAGCGGCGGTGGTGGAGCGTCTCGCTGTAGAAGCCCTTCGACTGGGATAAGGAGCCAAGGGAGGAAGGAAGGGAGGGAAAATTGTATGGTTGGATAGATAAATTCATAGAGGATAGATGACTGTCTGTGTGCGGATCGATATTGGGATGGAGAGATTAAGATTTGGATGAATGGATGGAGAGAGGGCCGGGGAGATGAGTTGGGGGAGCAGGGGAGGAGCAGGGGAGGAGCAGACGATAACAAGAGAGGATGGATCGATGATAGATAGATACCCAAGATATATGGATGAACAGTTGATTGATGGATGAATGGGTCGTTTAACACTGCAAAGTTGTCAGTAATGACCATAGATGGGAGACAGTACAGGGACCCAAATACGTTGGGTGTCGTCTCTGTGACAGTGCAGTTAATAATGTGTACATGCTGTCTGACAACGGTTGGGAACCGAAACTTGGTTCCTAATTAGCACCGAAAATTGCACCAATCAGAACTAATCATAACTAACTTGGGAATGATGGTCCCAGAAAAAAAACGTTTGCATTTCCATGTGCCCACCAATGGATACAAGACATATTGCATATATTAATAATATTGCAAAGGAATTTTCAGAAAGTTTTTCAGATGTATTATAATCTTTTTTGCTTGCTTTTGTTCTGCCTGCGTCAAAGTCTGTTTGCGGTGATATGTTTGAATTTTTTAAGCACTCTGCTGTCCTCAACACTCTGATTTCCAACACTATACGTCATGCGTCCATGGGTCACAATGATAATCGTGACTCGTGGTTAAGATCGGGGAGCAACCATGACGTGATTTTCTTTTTTAAAAACAACATTGACTGTCTGTTGGAAACAGTCTCCCATGTTAAAGTCCAATGCTTTGTTGACGATTTCAACTGACTTCCTCTTTTACTTCAGTCATAATCACTACGGCCGCTAGAGGACGTTGTCACCTGAAAGTAAAAATATGGCATCTTGGGGCACTTCATGAAACGACTAATGCTGTTGATCATGGGAGGACCGTCACTATCTGGCGGTGCCGGATATTATTAGTGCTACCTTATAAACCACACTGGCCTTTATAGATCAACGGCTTTATGAGTGTTTTAAAAAAATGTAACGTTACAATGGTTCAACTTCAGCTGTGTCCTCTTCATTATCTGATATTCCTCCAGTCAGGCTTTCTGAGCAGAACTGAAGTCCTTTGCTGGGTTACACAATAAAGAATTTTGAAGACTTTTTTGATGTAGGAAGTGTTATAGTTTTTAGAGTAACTTATATTGAAGGGAGAGTTTGATTTGATGTGATTGGCTCACAGTCAGAGCGAGGGGCCAGTGGCCAGAAAGTGACAAAGTTTGGGAACAGGCCAAAACCAAAGGTTATTGTCTGATGAACTGGCCAATATGGTTGGTGACCTTTATTGATATTTCTACTACAGATTTACTGTCACTTGGTCAAATACAGACTCTTACTCAGGTTCAGAGGTTCGATCGACACAGGGACAAAATATATACATTTTAACCCTGAAGCCATCTATTCACAACTGTTGAAACAAGAAGAAAGTGCTTTCAGTCGGAGTTTTCTGTCCTGGCAGCCATGAAAAGGCAGAATCTGTAGTGAAGAAGATCTTAAGATGAATTTTAAAAGTTTACAATGAATAAATCTGATATGACTTTAACAACACTTCTGCCTCTGAGTGCATCTACTGCTGAGAACCAAGGAGGTGGTAGCCTTCTGCATAAGTAGTGAAGCTTTAGGCAATTATCATACCAGGGAAAAGGGATATCACTTCAAATTCATTGTGAGAATGAATAAGCAATTCTATTTCACACAATACAATCATATCTCTCTCTATTATCTGCAACTTCAAATGGGACTTCAGTGCAGTAGTGTGTAGTGTAACACCATGCCTACAACAATGATATGATACCCAACAAAATAGTCTCTTTGCACTTGTTATTTTTTATTAATTTAGTTTTTACATTTATGCTTAAAAATGAACATCCTGGCTGATCATGACTACTGTAATATTTAGCAGGATAATTAAAGGGAAACACATGTGCAGAACGCTGCATTTTGCTTCGTATTGCAGCTGTAAACTATGCGACATTATCATATTTGGGACAGCTGCAGATTATTGCACAGGGAATTGGTCAGCCCTCTAATTTCAGTTTGCAGGTGAAATAGCAGTTAAAAGGTGCATTTCAGTGGTAACATTTTACTAAGATGCAGCCATCACCGACTGCCATCATTTCCACTGACTACACAATTCAGTCATTCAACTTGTCTTTGTCTATTTATTTGTCTGATACTAACTTATTATGCAAAATGTTTTTCGAACTTCAAAGCTATCTTTGTCATTCTGGACCAGAATATGATCAAAGTTGATACAACTGAACTTAATTTTTAGGCCAAAAAGACCCTCAAGTGGGACAAAAGAATAAATCATAAAATGCTGAGCCAGTTTGTTTCCAACACTTTTGGTCTGGAACAAAAACAATGGTCAGTGTTTGCAGCAATATCCACGGAAAGATACGCTGCTCTTTCATTGTTCCGTTATGCATATAGTTAGTCTACACTTTTTCCTTCACTCCTTTTATGAGGGATAAGAATCTAATTTCACCCTGTGCACCCTTTACCCGCCAGCCCGGACACCATCCTCTTCATTTTAAACCTGTTTCTCCTCTCTATGTTGTCTCTGTTTAAACCTTTCCACGTGCCGTGCACTATATTGTATCATGCAACACAACACATTAGCCATAACTTTAACAGTTTAGAGTATTTGGAAATATTTGGAAACATTGCCTTAGTGGAATAGCACTCTCATAAGTCAATTTCCCAAAACGTAGGAACTATTCCTTCCTTAAGATGTGTATTCTCTGGTTGTCAAATGTTCAATGACCTAAACAATTAAACAATTCTATGTTGTCAACTAATTTAGAATTGACTTTCCTTTGTAATTACCGGTAATCAACTAATTAGCACAAATCTTGTCCTTTGTTTTCAACAAACAGTCCACATATACATGACGCTTGAATGTCAGGCAGGTAGATCACTCCCTTTTTGACAAGTCTGTAATCTGTAATCTGTATTTTAAAACACAAAGATTAAGCACATCCTTTTACAGCCATGATACTTGTTAGCTTCTTCGTTTTGGTAGCATGATAAATATAATGCTATAAAAGCTATATGACAGCAGCTTTCTTATCTGTGACGGGTCACATTTTCACTCCCGCCTGCCAAGATCTTCTGTCGCTTCTCCAAAAGCTGCCATTATTTTTGATGTATAAATATATTACTTGGGTATTAAATTGTTCTCCTGCACACTCACAAATGAACACACACTGCCAAGCAATGCCGAAATGTATACATGCCTGGCGTGCACACACAGACACTGAGATGCAGTCGTGTTGTTCTTCGCTTTGATGTTTTGCAATATATGAATCCATAGAATCCGTTTCTCCTCACTTGGTCCCTGAAGGCACCAATGAAGAAGAGTTTTGTTTCAGTTTCAAATCCCTATAAGGACTATAGAAGATATTGGGTGATGTGTGAGAACAGAAATAACTCAAAATTCCACTTTCATCTTTACCTGTAATCATTTCCCCTCCGCCACTCATCCCTCTCTCATGCCCTCTTCTTCTCTCTCTCTCTCGGTATGAATTGATTTAGTCTTATTACCTTACACATCTGCCCTCCAATTTGGCTCCACTCTTTTCTCTCTCTTTCTTTCTCTCTCTCTCTCTCTCTCTCTCTCTCTCTCTCTCTCTCTCTCTCTCTCTCTCTCTCTCGCTTTCTCGCTCTCTCTCTCACACAGACACACATATACCAACTACTGCCTTCTATTTTTTCCCTGCTCTCTGTCACACTCTCACATACACAAACACACACAGTAATCAGATCCGGCAATCTTGTATTTTTGAATACAGCAGCTAAAGTGAGATACGGATACAGCCTCAGCTTTCAGCTCGGCTCCGTATCAGCTTATCAGCCAAACTGTAGTCACGTCTCACCAAAATAGAAGCACGGTATGTTTTTGAATGTAGGAGACACGGTGGTGGCGGCTCTGTGTGTGTGTGTGTGTGTGTGTGTATACATACTCTTGTGTAAATAGCAATGCCCTAGTATCATGTCGTTAACACTATCGTGGAAAGGACAGTCATAGGAGAGTTGGGTTTCTTTTGTGTTTCCAAGGTTCTGAAAATAAAAGGCCCGTCATTTTCTGCGCAGACAATGTTTGGCGACTGGCAGTTGAGTACTTCTAACGCTTGAATGGGCATGACACTCTCCTGGTGGAATCATCATTATAAAAGATGAGCAGCTTTGTTAGGAAAAATATCATCACCCACTGCGCTCCAGGTCAGAGGCCAGCGAGAGGCCTCTGTTGCTTCCTTCTCTAACCTCGTTTCCTGTCACATTGCTAATGTCGCTGTCTAGTAAAGGAAGGAAGGAAAAAAGGAAGTATCTGTTTTTTTGATAAAAAGTCGAAGTTGCAAGCATGTTTATGTGTACATAAACATCTACAAAGAAATAACTACAACTCCCAAGTTGCATTTTCAATTTATTGTTTTGTGCGCTGTGTTTGTGTAACAAACAACCTAAATGAATTCACTTCAGTTTGGGTGAATTCATTTGCGCCTCTGACTGGCTCAATAGCAACGCCGGCAGTGGCTCATGGGTATTGCATTATTTAGGGCAATCGGACGAGAAGTTGAAAACCGGTGACCAAAATAAGCATTTCATCTAAAACAGTTCCAACAAATAACCATCATAAATATATTTATTTTCTTTTTCACCTTTGCTCGAGGAATGTGTGTTGGAACTTTCTTAAACTTTTCTGATACTCGCGGCCATGATTGACAGAAGAACATTTGTTGCTGCCTCTGGCAACAACTGTTGCCCTGCATAGCAAACCAAGTCCAAACTGTCTGCGTCGCTTTTATTGGCCTATCAGTGAAATTGCCTTCACTCAGCATTAGCAGCTGCACTTAGTGGTGTGACATTTAAAATCCATTCTTTACTGCTACAAACTGTATCGCCAAATTGACATCATATCTTGAGGCATCTTTACCGTTGTGCAGTTGTTCCTATACTGCCCACGTCCAACAGAGGCAGCAAAAACTTCACTGGAAAACATAAAACCTGAACAAACAACAAAACAAATTAAAGCAAATCTCTCCTCTGAATCCGACATAATCATTCACTCTTGAGTCTGATGAAAGCAAACCAATATCATTTGGCAATCTGCGGGCCTTTTGCAGTGCGGAGGACATGATGGATTGAAATAAAGTGAGACGATGCGTAATGCGGACAGTGTCAGCTGTCCAATCCCCAGAAAGGATTTTATGATTGATGGTAGGCGGTAGCATTTAGAAGTCTCACACCTCTGCACTGCACTCTCAGCACTCACAGTGATTACATCTGAGTGTGTGTGTGTGTGTGTGTGCGTGTGTGTGGAGTCAGTGTGTATGAGACGACTGGGGACACGAGGAGCAGTGATGTTTTTCTGTGTGATTCCGCATGCGTGGGGTTGATTAGGGTGTTGAGCGTCTTCCTGCTTGCATGTATTTGAGTGTAAAGGTGATCGTGCAGTCTGTCCATGTTTGATTTCTGTGATTTGGTGTTGCTGCGGAGCACTGAGTGCTGGTGGTGATGATGTTGGACTAACGGAGGGGGGAGGCAGTGAAGGACAAGTGAGATGTAGGGAGGAGTAAGTCATAGGAAGGATGAGACAAATAAACCCGCACCAGACGAGGTCCGAGGAAGAAACGGAAGGTGTGGAGGATGGATGGATGGTTAAATAAGGCAGCAGCAGATGGGGACAGAGAGACAAGGTGGTGTGAAGGGGAGGAAAGGATTGATAAGGACAGAGAGACGTAGGGAGGAAGGAAGGGGAGAAGGTGGAGGGATGCTGGTATAGGTAGGATAGAGAGGGAGTAATGTTTGAGCCCGAGATATAGAAAGATGGGTCACAGAGGGGATGGAGGAAAGAGAGAGGAGGGAAGGACACATAAAGGTGTGACAAAAGGGAATAAACAGGTGAGATGAAGAAAGGAAGGGGAGGAGGGGAAATGTGCTGATGGGTGGGAAGCTTTAGCAAAGTGTTTACTGCAAGTGGTTTGTGTGTATGTTACCCCTTTTACTGAAACCGTCAATAGACATTTCAGCTCAAATGCTCAAAAATGACGTACGTTTCTCATTCAAGTGACAAAGCCCTCTCGCAGCTAGCAGAATCTGACTTTTCTCCATTGTGAGGAAAGCAAAGAAAGACGTTTGATGTTGTTATAGAGCCACAAAAGTCTGCAGAGGGAGGAGGTTGTAGTGCACGAAAGGGTCAACACAACTTCAGACTTCCTGTTTCCTACTGACGGTCAACGTTGATTTCTTTTAACCTTGACCATGGTCATGTAACTACTGCATGAAGACGAAGGTCCTTAACCTTAATGAAGACCTGATTCTAACTCTTTCACATCACATCAACAAAGTGGTGGTTCTAGATCATTAAAACAAATATTAAGCACAACTATTACATACCGCTAGAGCTGCAACTAACGGTTATCTTCATTATCGATTAATCTGCTGATCATTTTCTCCATTAATAGATTAATCGTTTGGTCTATTAAATGTCAGAAAAAGTGAAAAATGTACATTCCAGTGTCTAAAAGTACAAGGTGATGTCATTAACAGTCTTTTTTTTTCATATTCAGTTTAATATGATATAAAACAGAGAAAAGTAGGTCATTTGAGAGGCTAAAAAACTTTATTTTTTTGTCATTTTCACACAATAATACTCATTCAGTGTTGACATATTTTATAATTGACCCCCCTCTCTTAGGATAAATGTGGGGTGAAACATGTATGAAATTACAAAACCGCCCTTGGTTGTGCCTTAACCTAACCAAACTATAATGTGCATAACAACTGTGCAAACTCCATATACTTTTTGTCAAGTTGTGATAACACATTGTTAAACCACCGTTTGTATACAGCATGAAGTAACACAGAAAACTCCAAGTCACCAGCGAATGCAGTGGTTCTTTCTAATCACAGAAAGCTTGTGAAGAAGTGCAGAACACTTAAAGTAATGGCCCAGTGTGTCTACAGATTGATTCTGTAGTAAATACACAGTAAATCTCTTTAAATCCTGTATACATGGACCTGGCACAGACTTACTTGCTTAGTTACCCACAAGAACAAAGAAAGGAAAGTCGTAATGCGGCTAAACTGAAGTTCATTGTTTAAAACACGACAGGTCTGTGATCATTTACAAACAATGCTCATCGTCTGACTATAAATAGCATGACGTTTTATTTGAAGTTTGTTCACACTCCAAAAGCTGAAACTGTTTTGCATAGTTAACAACTCAAGGTCCAAATTGTATTTTTGTAAAGTCATACTCGCAGTGGTTCTTTTGTGTTATTATAGCTGTCGGCTTGAATAATGAGACTGGGTAGTGTTTTAACAAACACAAAAAAAGTTATTTTGGATTACCTTTTTTTTTTTAAATAACCTATTCTATTAAAAATGCATATTGTGACCCTCAAAGTGATTGTGAGGAATTAATCATACTGAAGTGTGTGTGTGTGTGTGTGTGTGTGTGTGTGTGTGTGTGTGTGTGTGTGTGTGTGTGCGTGTGCGTGTGTGTATACAGAAATTCATCAGTAATGTGTGTGTGAACACGAAGGATTCATTGTACTGAGATGTACAAAGAAAGAGATATAAATCTGGAAGATGATGTCAGGTTGAAACCAGTTATCTCCCAATGAGGATAGTGGTATTATAGTATGTATAATAAACTGTTTGTATTATATAAGCATGAATTGTTTAGTTAGCGCTAAAAAGACAATGGTTACTGATGCCTTTAAAAAAAAAATATATATACGTTTATAAATGTTTTGATTTGTTAAATCTGACAATTCACACGTTTTAACAGAACAGAACAACACATTAAAAGAGTTATAACATTACATAAAAGAGACACTGGACAAGATCACGGATGCCATTTTAAATCAATCAAATGAGCTTTTCTTCACCATTGCACATTCATTTTAATCATTAAAAAGCTATTGAAGGGGGCAATGAAGCTCTCCAAACTAACAAACTTGATAATGGCCATTAGCCGACCAATTAGCTTGGTTAGCTTAGCTTCGCCACTAATGGGACAATAAGTTCACACAGTTTAGCATGGACTCCTGTCTCAGTCTCATAACGGTCTTCAATAAATCCTCTTTCGAGGAGCAGCTATTACTCAAACAAAGGAGGTTGAATACAAATGGGCATTCTAAAAGGCTATTTTAGGTCAAAGTCATTACAGTTGACCGGGGGATGTTGTTGGTGCACAGGAATCAATGCACATTGGGAGGAGATTTTCTTTTCCAATCTACTGCTTCTTTTGTTATTATAATAAATATAATATATTTACTCTACTTATTATAACAGCATCCGTGTGGCAGGGCTCCAGCAGCTCCACAGAATTGACTTTCCCAGCTTTTGGCTCCCAATATTCAGGAAAAGAAATTACATCTTTGAACCTTACCAAGCACAGAAGGAGAGTCCAACACTGCACCTTCAAATTAAATATCGATACCAAATTAACCTTGCTACAGTTTGCTTTGCTGTGCAGTTACCTTTCAAATGTGAGACTAGAGATTTGGGGACCATTCCAGCGTTGCACTACAGAGGACAAGAACCACATTGGACCCATAGTTTAACATACAGCATAACAAGGCACAATCCACCCATCATAATCACTGCATGTACACATTGCAGTCCCCGCAGCTGAACACTACTGTGGTCATAAGAAGCTTGTGTGAGTGAATGTGTTTGTATATTGGCTGCGGAAATAATAACCCAACAAACCGTCTGCTGGAGAACTTTATTTCCTCAGAGCTTATTATAACTCTCATAGAGCCATGTTCTATACTCATAACATTTAGTCTTGATATTTTCATTTAATTAACGTCTTACTCTAGTGCTGAGTAGTAGTACACTAGGGATTAGGGATTCAAACTTCCTATGATTATTAAGAGAGGAAACTGAGCAGTTAGCAGACGCAGTGATAATGGCAAAGACAGCAGTGCACCAAAGAAAGATAATGCCAAATATTTTTTTTTTTACTTATTTATAATAATAATAGTACCATTAGTAATAGCATAGTAATGCATGTACCGGTATATGTATTTTAAATCGGTAAATGTTACCGCCACAACTTTCCCACAGTTTCTATTCCAGAAGGCCACTAAACCAAAGTGCTGACTCCCTTGTCATGCCATTAGGTTAATGAAAAACAAACATGCAGACACTCCTTACCCTCTTTCTCTTTGTCTGTGTCGGGAGGGAAAGAAATCAGTAGAGACTTTGTAAGAGCTCTTGTTTAGCGCATGCAGTCCATGCCGAAGCTAGGACTGTTTTTGGAGGCTAAAGAGTAATATCTTTAAGTAGTGCGACAGTTGGAGTGGCTAGTTGGCTTCGGGCAGGATGGACACAGGCACAGATGCTGAAACACACACACACACACACACACACACACACACACACACACACACACACACACACACACACACACACACACACACACACACACACACACACTTACTTGATGGATTGAATTGGTTGATAAATCACATTACAGATAATCATTTAGAGGACCACAAACAGTTCTGTAGGCAGCGACTCTGGCATCATGCACACAAACACACATACACAGTAACTCATTAGCTGGATTTAAAGAGTGATTGTGTAGCACTGTGCCACCTGTTCAAAAGAAATCGGAGGCATTATTTCACATCTATTACTGGGTGCATACAACCTAAATTAACAGTCTTCAGTTTAAAAAAATATACTAGCTAACAGCAGAGCAAGAATACGCACAATTCGACCAAACTGCTGAAACTTTGAGAGCCGGTCAAAATAACGCCGGCTTGCTAGTCTGGCGTCGGCCTATAGCAATTAAATATATTCACATTCTGTTGATCACGTTAGTACATTTAAATTAAATGTTTAAACTACAATTCTTCCCATATCTTACACATTGCACCTTTAATATAAAATAGAGCTGAAATTTAAATTGATTAGTCATTGACAGAAAAATAATCAGCAACAATATTGATATAAATGTCCAAGTAATTTATTAAGAAAAATAGCAGTTTCCAACTGTTTAAAATGGAAGGATTGCTATTGTTTTATATACCGTAATTTCCGGACTATAAACCGCGACTTTTTCCCCATTTTTCGACCTGCGGTTTATATAACGGTGCGGCTAATCTATGGATTTTTACAGCTAACGGCCACTAGGGGAATTCCTAAATCTATGGATTTTACAGGTTACAGTCCACTGGATGCCGGAAAAGAGCGCGCAAAAGTAGCGAGTGGTACGAGAGACAGACGGACATTACGAGAGCGAGACAGTTTGTGAGACACCCTCATTATGGAAAAAAGACGTTCAGTGGGAGGCGTGGATGACTAGTGGCGATAAATCATTCACCAAAACTGGTCGCATGCGAAAAGCAACTTTCGCTCAAGTTTGCGAGTGGATCCTGACAGCGTGGAGGAGTGTTAAAACATCCACGATCACCAACGGGTTCCGAAAGGCTGGAATGCTGCGTGATGAAGAGGAGGACGCCGCCACAGCTGAGGCCTTTCAGAGGCTGTTCGATTCCGACAGTGACGAAGAGGAGTTCGTTGGTTTTGAGAGCGACATCGAAAGAGAGAGGAGAGTGGCTGACGAAGCCACCCTGAGCCTGTTCGTTTCCGACACTGAAGATGAGGACTTTGGTGGTTTTAGTACGCAGGAAGAAGACGAAGATGAGGATTAATGAATCCCCTCTGTGCACGAACCCTTACATATGGTAATTAAATATTAAAAAACCTGCGGCTTATAGTCCAGTGCGGCTTATAGTCCGAAAATTACGGTACTTTTAAAGGATTTAAAAATGTAATATATGTGTGTTTTGGATTGTTTGGACAAGCAACAAAAACAGCAATGTTTAATAAATTTTCTTGGCATTTTATAGACTAAACATTTATTCAGTTAATCAGCAGATTAATCAATAATGAAAATAATCTCCAGTTACAACCTATTTTAAAATACCAAAAGTTCCTGTTAATTCATCAGTGCTCTGATTTCATCTTGTTATGACTCAGCAAGCACCTGCAGCCCTTTTTCTTCCTGATTCAAATGAATCCGTTTCTTTGAAGCTATGCCAGCAACAAAGTACAAAACAAACAGCAGGTAAATGAAGAATTTGTAGACATGACCCAGTTTGGAAACCAGGCCAAGTGTGCCTGGAAAGCAGAGACCAGTCTCGCCGACTAAAAAACATGTTTGGCCTTATTGGAAAATGCTTTCCGTTTGGCCTGTAGTAGCAGGCAGCCCTCGGATGGAAGGAGGCCGAGCATTCCAGATTTACAGCACCATAAATGGCTTAAGTGCAATCTGCTTGTGGGCGTTTTTGTACAGTAAACACACAGACGAGGCTTCATGTCCGCACGCACCGGGAGCAAGTGCCGGCTGGATGTGCTCCACTGAAAGCGAATGGGCGATCAGCTGCGCGGCCTCGGTGATAGTGCCGAGAGTAATATTATAGAAATATGGCCACATTTTTCTGCTTCATAACAACAAGCAAGAGGATATAAAGCACCCGGAGCCCATTGATACTATGAGCGCTGTGAGGACAATGAAGCTCATTTAAATAAGGTGACAAAGTTGGCCGGCAGTTAATTGTCAGCTGGGACACCACAGGTGCTTCTCACATCTCCCATTCAGCCCCAGACACAAAGTTAATTTAGTGTTGGCCCACGACCCAAACACAATAAACCACACTGATGCTATTGTCTCCTGACTTAATGAAAGAGTTGAAACCTTTTGGGGAGCAGCTTGTGTTTAGTCTACCTGGCTGTTTTCATGCCACAGTCAGTTTTTAGATACAATAAACTAACATACAAAGCACACCTTTTCAAGTTTAATTTCATTTAAGGATTGAAATGAATCCTCTTTACCAAGCTTGTATTCCTCTCGTGACCACACGTGTTAATAGACACACATGCACACAACACAACCACCAATGATGTGGTTGATTTCATTCGGTTCCCATGAGGTTATTGAGAGAGAGAGAGAGGGAGAGGCCAATATCTACTTATCATTCTGTGTGTGTGTGTGTGTGTGTGTGTGTGTGTGTGTCTCTGTGTAAGTGTGTGTGTTAGTGCAGCCTTAATGTTTCTGAGCCCGCTGGGCGTCCATCTGTGGGTTTGTATCGTGTCATTTCCACTGTACATATCCCGCTACTCCTTTCTCACACACACACACACACACACTTAAGATTCTAAATACACTAAAACACACACCATGTGCACTACCATTATACCGTTCACGCACAAAAAAAATTGGGCAAAATTCAGGATGGTACAATGAGCCGCACACTTTAAACACGCCGAGCGAACACACAGACACACACAAAACGAAAGCCCCTGGGTGCTATAGCGGTGCATCCTAATACTTCCTATTTATCATGCAGCAGTTGAACCCCCCTCGTTCTAACCAGCACACAAACACACACACACACACACACACACACACACACACACACACACACACACACACACACACACATACACATTTTATCCTCAAAAGCTTTCCCTGCATAGATCAGCCATTAAGATATAAGAGTGTACGAACAGTAAACCACTGGTGGCCTGATAATTCATTTACAAACTCTGTGTGTGTGTGTGTGTGTGTGTGTGTGTGTGTGTGTGTGTGTGTAATAGTAACACAGAAGCCGATTAAGGGAGGGAGGGAAGGACGGAGTTGTGGGGTGAGAGGAGGATAGATGAGGAAGGAGAGATAATGGAAGCAGAGGCAAGAAGGAACGAGAGGGAGAAAAGCTGATAGAAACAAAAAGGAAGAGGAGAAGAGGAAACGATTGAGGAGAAAAGGAGAAGAGAAGAGAAAATAAAAACTTGACACAAAGAAGCAGGATAGAGGAGAGGGGTTTCTCATAAAGGACAGAAAAAAAAAGAGCGGGAAGAGACATAGGGAGATCCACTGAGAGGGTAGAAAGATAAAGAACGGAGTGAGAAGGAAAAGCAGAGGAACAAAAAAACGTTGGCACAAATTGTACAACTCCTGACATCTGTTTGAAATCACTGCAGCTACACAGTTCACTGACAATTCTTGAATGTACAACCACGGGGCATAACAAGGTTTTTACCCCTAACAGCTAAAAAAAAAATCCATCACGGAGATCTGAATAATGTATCAGAACTATAATTTTACATTTAAAGAACCCCCGCTCTCCTCCGTCTTTGAATGAGTTATCTAATCCCAACGATAGCCGTCCAGCTCTGTTGTCTTCTCTTGTCTTATGCGCTTTCGTCTCAAACCGGCCCAGTTAAGATCAAAGCGGCAGAGCAGATAAAACATATTGAGACAAATCCAAGCATTTCACACGTTCTGCTCGCCTCTGATAATGTCAGCGCTTCTTTGGTCAGGCCGAATCAGACGACAAAAGGCAATCTGACAGACGGGTAGAGGAAGAGAAGGCTTTCAAAGGCAGCAGCGGTGACGACAAACAGATGGACAAGCTTTCCATTAAAGACGTTAAATTTGCTACTACATAGTTTTATTAATAAGGCAGAGATAGAAACCAGGCGAGGCGGACAAGGAAAGACAGGTGCATTTATCCCGATGATGTGTATGATATTAATTATAATCAGTTGGTCAATCATAGTAAATAACTGTAAAGAGCTTCTGCTGCAACCTGCAATTATTGCTAATGACACACTCAGCTCAGTATCAGCCCAGGGCAGACACACACACACACACACACACACATACACACACACACAGACACACACACACACACACACACACACACACACATACACACACACACACACACAGACACACACGCACACACACACACACACACACAGACACACACACACACACACACAGACACACACGCACACACACACACACAGACACACACACACACACACACAACACACACACACACACACACACACACACACACACACACACTGTCATAGACACTCAAACACACACACATGTTCTTGTTTGAGGCAGTCTAATGATATCTGATGGATAGTCTGCAGACAGAGAGAGAGAGAGTGTGTGTGTGTATGTGTGTGTGTGTGTGTGTGTGTGTGTGTGTGTGTGTGTGTGTGTGTGTGTGTGTGTGTGTGTGTGTGTGGAACTGTGTATTCATGTTGGCTTTTGTTTTGTGTGTGTGCTTAATTGTGTGTTTTTGGATTTGTGGAGAGCTGAATGCATGTGGGTGTATTGTTCTGTGTGCACCCTTCAGATGCTATAAATAACCTTCCCTCTGTCTGTGTTTTGGGATGGGGACAAGCCATCAATTGTACCTCACAGTTTAAGATTATACCTACTTACTCTTTTGACCAGGTAAAGAAAAGATCAACATTCAAAGGTAGGGTTGTAACAATACACACAAGTCATGATTCAATACGTTTTTCTCTCAATTTTTTAACATTAGATTGAAGAAAGAAACATTCCTTCAATTCTCAGACAAAAATGTATTACATATGTTTTATCTTATCTTATCTTTACCAAGAATCCTTTTTTTATTTGTGAGGTTTGGTATAAACTATTCAAGACAATGCATATTTCCTTTTCTTTCTAAAAATATTATTAATATATTATAATATATATAATATATTATATATATATATATATATATATATATATATATATATAATATATATATATATATATATATATATATATATATATATATATATATATATATATATATAATATTAATATTAATATCATGAATCACAAAATAATTCAATTGAATATTTGTGTAGTTCGCCATTCTGTTGAAATATTTGCAGAAACACTGATTTTGAACATGAAACTGCTTTATTCAGTGTTTTCACTGGTTTTAATCAATCAGTTTAGTCTGTTAGTTTTGGAGAGGAGGAGACCTCTGAATATCTGGATCTTAAATGATCAGAGATACAAGCTGAAGAAATGTTAGCTGTTAGCTCGCAGCCCCTCCGCACTATGTCTGCTGAACTACCTTGATGACACCCTGATTTATAAAGTGAAACTGCTGAATTTAGTGTTTTTACTGGTTTTACTCACCTCGTCCGGTTGTTTTGGAGAGGTAGACAACACTGCTGATAATTCGGCTCCCGGTAAAAACCTCCTTTATGATAAACAATAAAGGAATTTTAACTGGAAGAAGCTGTCTGCATGGACAGGAACGGAACTGAAGCGCTTCGCCTCTTTGTCTTTGCACAATGATACAGCTAGTAGCTTGAGTGACGTAGGATGTGGAACAAGCGAAAGCAGATCTGCTGTTTAAAAAGAGTATCACAAACCCTAACCCACACAATTTTTCATCACAACGATTTGTATCGTAACATATTTGAATTGCAAATGAACCGTTTCGCAAAGTATAGTTACATTCCTATTCAAATAGCAATACCAAGATTTCAAGCCAGACCTTTTTTCATTGTTGTTTCCAGTGAAAGAGAAAGCAGAAACCGGCCGACAGAAAACAAAAGAGCAACGGCAGGAATAGATAGAGACTGAGGGATGGACAGTCACAGACAGAGAGGGAAGATCTGTTGAAATACCAAACTGATTAGCCGGTGTTTCTGACATTTAAATGCCACGTTTACATAAAGAAATATTTCCTAAGAATATTAATCACTCCAGTTAATTCACAAGGAGATGGGAAATGGATCCCTGGTGCTTGCGGTGGAAGAAAGGGATAGAGGGAAGAACGAAAAAATTCAGAGGGGACATTGACAGAATGGTGCATTATTGGTATTAATGGCAATGTCACAAAAAATAGGAGCTCTGGTGAAATGTTAGTTGAGTTACTGTTTACCCTTCTTTATTATCAGGCAAAGATACAGGTATCTTGATGACCTTCAAAACCCAATGGTGTTTAACAAACACGATGGGATCAACAATACATAAGAAATACCATTTAGTTAATGGCTTTTATCCAAAGTACTGTAAAGTAGTGGGAATTTAAACGTTTTCAGCATACAGTAGGTTGTTTAAGTGTAAAATGGAACCTCTGACAACGTCATCTTTTAAGTCAATGGTCCGAACACGGCACAGCCCATTTGGTGAAATCACGCCGTCTACCTCGAAATATCTTCATCTCGACTGCTGGGCTGAAAGAACTTCTCAACATGTGGTGCGCCGATGCTTGTTTTCAAGTGAGCAAGAAAGCTGAATGTATTGCAGCAGTGAAGCACTTTGTCAATGACATTCCAAGCGTCAAAAGGACAAAAAAAAAAAGAGAAGCAGACACTAACAGAAAAAAGATAAATCCCTCTGTGCCATTTCTGGTAAGGTAGCAGAAAGATTTATGTAAGGTCTATTTGTCTGTCTTTCTTATGACATTCTATTTAAGTATGTCGGACATCCGTGTGACTTAAATTGCAGAATTTGTTAAGGTTCTCGGGCTTATTACTGCAAATTAGGCGAGAAACTGGAGTTTGCCTGTGGGCCAGCAGTTGCTCATCACAGTTTTAAGTAGCCTGTCTAGAGCTGTAGCATAGAGATGAGTGACCATAATGACAGCCTGCGAGTGCTCCTCTATAGCACAGCTTTCATTAACACACTGCCATCTTGATCCATCTCGGTTGTTCCACATGACATATCAGGGTACTTACAGGGTGTTGCTAACTGGCTGACACTGCCTTCATCCTCTCTTTCCATCTGTTGACAGCCATAACTGCCAGATATATAAAAACTGACATTATGACGGCCCAACAAAAGTGCAAAATCTAACGAGTGTTGGATCAGGATGATTTGTTGAGCACATATTGGTTACAGTGTACTGTATGAGCCATCCTTCACAATGATATAGAAACATATAGTTTGCCTAAAAGGATTTTGCACATCTTATTTATTGTATTGCAATTTGGTTATGGTTGCTCATCTAGTGGAAAAAATAATTTATTTAGTGTGAATTTCATTGGCTTGTTTTGGGTACATTCACACTTTGAATAATCTGAACTATGGAGCATGTGCAGTTTTGACCTTTGGTGCAGAAACCGCCTGAAATCAATAGTCTCAAACCTCTTCCAATGGACAGAGGTGCTTTTGGTTTCTAACGTCCACAGATTGTGACCATGACATCTTGAGCTAATCAGTTCAGTTTAAAACATCTCTGGATAATTTACAAGTCGATCAAAATGCTGCTGCAAAGCTTTTGACCAGGACCTCCTAAAGGTGGAGCTCTGCTTGTTCAGGCATATTAGAGATCTATTGCAGGTCTTCTGATCAGGGGCTCTGAAACATTGTCGCTTCCTTTGGACTTTGAACATTTTGGGAATTCGGTTTATTTGCTTTCTAGTGGAAAGTTGGAGGAGAAGATCAATAACAATCAATCGATCAATGTTTTGGTGTTTATGAAAAGAGTCAAATTGATAGATTCTGACACAAAGTTTAGTTCCAGCCAAGAAACATTGGTACTTTCCCATATTATTTGAACCCTGGTGTGTTTTCTTACCCTCACCTCAGCATATGAAGCCATGTGAAGACATTTCTCGCTCAAACCTAAATATTAAGCGGTATCTCCCCAAGAATCTTGATAATCTCCTTCACCGGCCCAGAAAGCCCCATGAGATCAGGACATTTGAAAGGTGCACCTCAGGGCTCAGAAGGAGCTTAACACAACTCTCTGGAAAGTTCTGCTAACTCACACATCACGTTGGTGGTTACAGGTATGTAACCACAGGTATGTAACCACCGTCATAACGTTTATGACCACAGTCTTAAGAACAATGCCTGATGGCCGTCCTGTGCGGTACATTTAAGTGGGACTCTTAGTTGGAGTTTCGTGCAGTCTATCTATAGCTGAGTGACTAAGGACTTTATGGCTATTACAGATATGATTGAACAGTTTTGATGAGTATGAGTGGGGATATTGGATATTTAATGGAAAGGTTTCCACCTATGATCGTCATTGTCTTTTTCCATCTCCACCATTTGCTCTTCCTTCCCTTTTCTTTCCTCTACATTCTATGTTATCTTTTTCCTCCTCTCTCTTTGCTCGCCCCATCTTCCCTGCCGTCTTTTCCTCTCTCTCTCCGAGCCCTAAGTAGCCACAAATGGTCCCTAATAGCCTCCAATGGAGATGAATTGATCGTTGTGTGAACCGAATCGATAGGAGATTGCTTTTGCTGTACACAGTGGGATACGGCGCAGGCAGGCGGCCTTAATTAAGTTAACAGTAAACCAAGATCGCTTCGGAGTTTTATTAGGAGAATAAAGTTTACAATGAATACAGAGGCAGGAAAAAAATGATGGTTTCAGAATAAAAGAGGAGAAGAAAAACCGGAATGTATTTACCTCGATGTGCTACACGGTCGTGATGCTCCCTGTCTGACTCATAAAGTGTTGGTTGGACATTTTCTCACTTCCTCTGCCTGTTTTTCTCGCCACTCCATCCCCTGCTGCTTTCCATCTCCACCTCCTCTCCTCTCCCATCTCTCTCTTCAGCTTCTTCTTCTTCTCGCTATCTATCTCGTCCTACCCGGTGTGACCTCCTCCCTATCCCTCTCCCCCTTTCCCTCTCTACTTTCTGTCGTCTATAATGGGATGAGCAGCAGAATTTGATCAGCAGTTTTTTAAAGGTCACGGAACCAAAGCAAAAACTCTCAGCCAAAAGCGCTGAGGGAACGAGGGAGGGAAGGATGAGACTGAGGAAGGGAGAGGGAGAGATAACATGCCGGCAGAGTGGAGGATGCAGGGAGGGGAAGGAAGGAGAGCTATGTAGAAGGAAATGCTGCACAAGAAGGTGGAGATGGAGATGACGGAGAACAAGGAGAGGAACAGAGAGACGGGAAGGCAGCGCAGTAATGAAGGGGAAGAGATGGAGGAATGGAGGGAAAAGAGGGAGGTGAGGTAATATTTCTGTTTTATGACACAACAGATCTGGTAACAGATGAATGCATATTAAATATGTAAGAGAGGAAAGAGAGCAGGGGGCGACGAGGAGAAACAGGAAAAGAAGAAGGAAATGAGAAGATGTAGCAGAGAGACAATAATGAGTGGGTTAGAGAGGGAAGGAGGGAGGAATTGAGGGATGAGAAGATGAGACATTTTTACTTCTCTCCACCACCACGCCACTCCCTCACCTCTTCCTCTATCCTCAGTAGCTGTCGGATCTTAATCACCTCTCCATCTCTTCAGGGTCTCTCATCAGATCTCTGGGCCTGTCTCTGTCCCTCAATGTCTTATTCTCTCTCTTCTCTCCTTCTGTTTAAGATAAAAGACACTTTTATCCCTCAGCAGTGTCTCATGATGGTCACACCGTGCAGCTGTCTCCCTGTCTGGAGCAATAACACGTCTTTCATAGCATTCTATCATTCATTATCAAAAACGTATTCCCAAACTCACTGAAGGCTCTTGCTCCCGGTTGTGTCCTCCGCCTCTCTCTGCTGTCCCTTTCATCAGCCTTATCTTACTGCTGCCAATATATTCCCTGAGTGTTTGAGTGTCATTTTCGATCACCTCAGCAACAGCAACATGTCTGCGGCCTGTGTGTGTGTGTGTGTGTGTGTGTGTGTGTGTGTGTGTGTGTGTGTGTGTGTGTGTGTGTGTGTCTTGGTTTACTTTTTCTTTTAAAATGTTCAGTGATACAACCAAACTAAAAATATTTTGGCCTTGTTATATGGGGAGGAGACTGTATACTGTGAGAATGGAAAACAGGACAGCGATGGATGCACTGCAGCTCTGTAGTAGTGTTCATTTCGTTTACAAAGTTAAAAACTATGACTTCAACAACTCCAACAACCTTGAAGAAGCTAAAAAATAAAAAACATGCAATGTAAATATAGTTCAGTAACTTTACCAACATTTCTCTTCATTTTCGTTGACAAAAAAACGAGATGAAATGTATTTATGTATTATAATATATATATATATTATAATATATATATGTACATTAGAAAATGTATATATATATATATTCAATGCAGAAGTTCTGTTTCCTGTGCTGCTCGCACCATATCAGGACTACACCGACAGCACACAATGAGTCATGAGGTCTTGCTGTAACTTACTTAAGTTAAAGTTAACAACAACATCAACAACAGGTCTTGGGAGAAAGAAGCAAGTGATATTTTGGCTAGATTGAAATGTTCAATAAAATCTGATGACTAAAAAGTCTCAACGGTCAACATTTTTACATTGACTAAAATAGGTGAGTTTTTCTTTGACTAAAATGAGAATAAATAAATAAAAATAACAAGGACATTTGACTCAATAAAAAATAAGCTGACAATATTGACACCGCTCTATAGTCAGGTAACTACTACATTAGGGAAACTCATGCTAACAAGAGCACACGCATCGTTTCATATCAAAACAGTAGGTGAAATAAACATCCTTGGTCCCTGAGGGATTTTGCTTCAGATTGACAGACAGCAGCTGCATATTAACTGTTTTGTGAAACATTCAAACACACACAAAGGTAGTGTACAGTATGTATCCACAGACACATTAAATATATATTCATAGCAGACTTCTCAGTGTTTATTTAGCTCTATAGATAGTTATGGGCGGCCACGGCAGCATGAAGAGGGAACAAAACTCTTCCGTCAATACTTGCAACTCCAAATAATTGTCTCTGCAAAATCAACACATATTAAGAGTAATGTGCCTGTGTCCACAGGTGGATGCACGGTGTAGATAAATCTGAATGTAAACACGCCCCACCCTTATGATTTATTTAAGCAGCACAAGTGAAAGGAACATCTCTGTCAGCAGCTTCAAAGCCTGTCGCAGCAGATCCCAAAGGACCCGGGCTAGCCAGCTTGAAGCTCCACCTGTACAGGCGTCGATGCTTTCATCAGCCACACATATCACAAAACTGACATAGCTGCTGCTAGCGACGACGCTCTCTGCAGCTCTCTCTCTTTCTCTCTCTCTCTCCCCGGAGTCATACAGTAGTTGTTGAAAGGCCAGGCGACTTCACATCTTATCTGAAGCTTCTGTCATTTGACAGATGCAAAGGATGCTGGGTTTATGACAGAGGGAGGCTGCGTGTGTGCGTGCTTTGTCTTTTGTCTGTCAGGAGAACTCAGTGACTTAATTACAAAGAGTGATGCACTGAGGCAGCTTAAGTTAGTTGTTTTTGCAGCTGAACCATGTAATGAGAATTTCACATCAAAAACTGAGCGTGGTGCAAATGAACAGATGGTCTGGTTTTGAATATTGATCTTTATTACCAAGGTTAGAAAAAAAGGATTTGTTTTTGCTGACTGACCATTACGATGTGCTTAGTAATAACCCAGATACATTGATATGGTCGTTGCCTCTATAAGTGTACAAACAAATTCTTTATCCCTATTATCACATTTTCTCTCCGCCACTTGTGTTTGTGTGTGATTTATTGCGTGTTTTTTGGGGAGTGTGTGCACGTCCCAGCTGGAGTGAAGACTGTTTATATTATTGTTGATGAAAGAGGGGCCCCCAGGGACCTCCCTAATGGGCTGGGAGGCCTCTGACTTCTTATAATTGTGTGTGTGTGTGTGTGTGTGTGTGTGTGTGTGTGTGTGTGTGTGTGTAAAAGAGAGAGAGGCACAATTGCAGCAGTATATAATTGTCGAAGAGAGGACACACTTTTACATAATAAATTGAAGCCGATACACAAAGACGCACAATAGACAGAGAGGGACATAAAGACAGGGACACAATGTCTGACACACACAAACACACACGCACACATTGTGTTGCCAGCTGAGCCCAGTGTGTCCAATAACAGCAGGTGCTGTCAAGTGCAAGCACAGCAGACCTGCCGTGACATGGAAACACACACACACTCACACACATTCATGGGTGGATGCACATATGTCAGGACACAACACACTCGTTCATACAGCTTCCTCTTTTTGTAACCCTAGAATCCAATAAGCATTATCATAGTTAAAGCGAATGTCGAATAGGTGTAGTTTACACAAGGTTAGTTCCTGTGTGTGTTAAACAGTGTGTGTGACATTATGTGTGTGTGTACCTGCTATTCGGCTGTGTAAGGCTGCAGTGTTGCCATATGGCCTCACATTAGGGCTCTCCAAACTCAGCCATCCAGAAGTGTGCGTGTGTGCGTGTGCGTGTGTGGTGTGTGTGTGTGTGTGTGTGTGTGTGTGTGTGTGTGTGTGTGTGTATAAAGGGAGTGAGAATAACAGGAAATAAAGCCCTTTGTTTTATATGTAAGCTGTGTGTGTTTAAACACTTCTAGTTGACGGCGTAGAACTGTAAATATCTCTTTCTGTAAATCTCTTTTTGGGCTAAATGAAGCTGATAATGGCATTTCCGTCTTTCTTCTTAATGCACCACCTCCTTTGTCTCCTGCTTCATATTCCTCCTTATGTCTTTCTCTTTCTCTGTCTCCCTGTGTGTGTGTGTGTGTGTGTGTGTGTGTGTATGTGTGTGTTAATATATTTAGCAGTGCCGTATCATACGCTGTGCTGACTTCATTAACTATCTCAGCATGAGGCCGCAGTGACTGAATGATAATAAACCTACAGTAAAAACACACACACGCACACGCACACACACACACACACAGTTCCGGGAGCCTACTGGTTTTATTTGCACTCACATAAGACTGCATAACATAACATACAAATAAGAAATGTGGCAAGAGAGGTCAAGAAGGCTCCCTCTACTTAAGGAAAAAAACAAAACAGTAACAGTGGACAAGAATCCTATAAAAACAGAGAAATACATGAAAAACAAAAAATATATAAAAGATATATACACGTACAGTACACGTCAAGAAATAATTAGACATTATGAATACAATGTGATCACAATTTCCTTTTATAATGTTCTAAGGAAACCGAACTCCTGCTGTCACAAGCCACAACTGTTGTTGCTTTTTTGTTTCTTGCCACTAACCTCCTCTTCCTCCTCCTCTTCCTCCTTTCAGGTCAGTGTGTTGGAGCGTCAGGTGATAGATTTCCTGGGATACCAGTGGGCTCCGATCCTGATCAACTTCCTCCACATCATCATCGTCATCCTGGGCCTGTTTGGCACGATCCAGTTCAGGCCGAGATATGTCACCGGAGTGGGTTTTTACACACTCACACACACACACACACACACACACACACACACACACACACACACACACACACACACATTTGAAACAACCATTTTACATATCATTTGGCCTAGATTTAGCAACAGCCTCTCATTCACCTCTCAGCTCTCTACATCCAATAATGAGGACTGAATAATATTGGGATGGAGTGACAGTTTAAGGGTTTTATTTTCTGTCTCACTGGACGTCATTTGAAGGTTTCAAAGCACTGCCATCCATGAACATTGTATCCTAGTCATGACTTTAACTGCACTGTGTGTACAGAACAATGTTAAATATAATGTGTTTAACTACTAATGCCGAGAGAATGCACTGTAAAATAGCAAAGACACATATATATATATTTATCAAGAAATATGTCCAGGACTTTAGTTTTATAATTAATTAATTAATTAATTAATTAATTATTACAGTGGATCCTAGTCTGAAGGAAGTAAAATATTATTTATGTCGGGCATCAGTCAAATGGCGGACCGCTGCCATGACCAATTTTTCATTAGAATGACACTTAGTCTCTCTCTATGAAAGGAGTTTGAAAGAAATGAATAAAAAGAAAGGGAGCTGCTCAAGGCTCTGTTTGCCCTTTTTTTTTTTAAAAGAGGCTTTTTATTCATTTCATTCAGAAGATACTCTTGTGTTTTCTAAGACTTTCAGGATATCAGACAGCTGCCTCTCTGGGTGGAGAGTCTGTATCCATAACTGTACAAAAGCGTACAAAAAGAAAGAAAGGAAAAAGGTTTATGTGCCGCTGAATTATTATTATTATCATCATGATGTCTTTTTAATATCACGTTATAGTCAAAACAAGTATATCTTGAAACCCCCTAGCTACAACCTATTTTATTCATGGTAAAGGTAGCTATTTGTTTCCATACAAGTGCCAAACAAGTTCAATGTGTCTCTGTTAAAGTATCATAGCTATTGCTGATATAATATTGACATAGTAGGCAATAGGACGCAATTTTGATATTATAAGGTTCAGACTTTTGCTGGGAGGAAATTTGATTAACCTGTCCTCTTTGAATTTTTATTCTATACCCCTGAATCATATAGTAAATAAAAGGTTATAAACAGTGATGTGGAGTGGGAGTAGGAATAACTTGCCAAGTGGAATTTATTTGTAAATAATTCATGTGTCGGGAAACTTTCAGAAGTCCCCACAGCGGCTGCAGGTCCTCCACACAGCTCTCCCATGCAACACATAAACCCCACGATACATCTCAACGACCTGCACACGCACATGCACACGCACATAATTAAGTGAGAAGATTGAGATAATGAAAGGGAATGATCCTAGCTTATAAATGATGTCTTACTTCCATCATTCATTTATTAATTCCTGCTCATAACGCCTTGTTACACACACACACACACACACACACACACACACACACACACACACACACACACACACACACACACACACACACACACACACACACACACACACACACACACACACACGTATCTATTTTCTCTCTCCTTCAGGTGATTGGTTGCACTCTTTGCAGTTGTTTTTGTTTCTCCGCATCTGAACAACATCAAAAGTGAAGCCCCTCTCTGTCATTTCTCTCCATCTCCAGCTCACTCCAAATGCGAGACAGGAACATGCTTTTTTTTTAATGCTCCAACAAAGGCCTGTCAGATCTTGTCTGCCTCTCACTCGCTTTCTCATCCCTCTCCCTGATTTCTCTGCAGTACGCAGCCTGGCTGGTCGTGTGGATGACCTGGAATGTTTTCATCATCTGTTTCTACCTGGAGGTTGGAGATCTGTCCAGAGTAAGACAACAACAACTTTCTTGGATTTATTTCTGGACCTTAGTCAAGTATTCTGCAGCTGAAAATAGTCCCTAAAGATGCACTATTTACTCCTGTTTGAATAACGTTTTTTAAAAACGATCTTTTTTAATTAATAACTGTGACCCTTGTTTTTCTAAGCTTCACATTTTCAGTAGGAACCAAAAAACTTCTTGGTTAAGATTTAATTTACTTTTAGCCACAAATGTGCGTCTTCCTTAGCCACGTCACCATATCAATACGATATTGCATTTGTTTAGCATCTCCCATGCATGAAGCAGGAGTTGGAGGACAAGAAGAGGCTGGTAATGCACTTAAGGCTGTTTAGTAACTTAAAACATTTCTGAAGAAAAAATATTTTTGCTTAGAACCATACACAAACTAGCACAAAATCATGCACGAGACCCCTGACAGAACAATGAGCGATCCGAAAGTTTTGTCTTCGCTCACTGACAACGCTCTCCTACGCAGATCAGAAACACAACAGTTTGTCTGTACTCGACGAATGATCATCTGTGAAGTAAAAGAAGTGCCACTCTGCCACACTGTAGCATCTCTCTACTGTCACCATCGAACGGTGTGTATGTGTAGTACACAAACACACGCACTTTCAGTATGATAATAGGCCAGGAATGATGGCCATACTTTGACTGCAAGCGCTGAAATTGCTGAAACGGCTTTCTACCTGTCTCCTCTGACAGCAAGGGTCACATAATTTCAGTGTAACGTTAGCTGCCATAATCAGGAGGTGCAAGACCCTTTCTGTTGACACTTCCACTACACTGCTTACTGACACAGTTACACTTGAGAGGCGTAAAGATCAGGTATGCAGCTTGGAAAGGTGGATTCATGTACACTTTGTATACATCTTGCTACAATGTGCAAGTCACATTAAGTGGCTTTAACGGTAAAATTCTCCCCAACTGATTAGCGATGATGTTTGTTTAATGAAAGCATGTCAGCTTTCGTATTGCACACACACCGATATAGATACGAGACACGAGCTGCAAGACTTTCCAGAAGTTTAGCTCTTCTGCAGTAAAAATGAGTTGATTACGAATACAGATTATCAACTCGCACAATTAATTAAGGCCAATCAGCGCTTCCATAAACAGAAAATCTGTTGATTTTGGCTGATAAAAAAAGATTATGTTTTCCCATCATAATTGGCTCAAAATGACTCTTTCTTTTGGACGGTTGTGTAACATGTCTGCCATGAGTTCAAGAAATCACACAAAATTGCAGTCACAGCACCACATATACAGGTAACCTATCTGAATCCTCATCTTATTTCCAGCTTGTTGATCATCATAACTGTTAGTTTGGACTGAAAGCGCTATTGCCACATATTCTTCTGCTAGTTTTTCTGTTCCCTCTGGTTCTCACTTACTGTTCGATACACTGGTTGCCTCTCTGTCTGCTCTTCCCACACACACACACACACACACACACACACACACACACACACACACACACACACACACAAACAAATTGTGAGCATTGTTAACTTTTGTTGCCATCCAAACTAGGGCCATAAGTTTTACAGTTTTATAAAAAAGTCCCCATGTTCTATCTAGAAACCTGCAGCTTCATTGATGATCTCTGATTTTAATGATATTTACACCTCTCACTGTCCCAGAGGCCTAGTTTAACAGCTACAATAACTTCCACACTACAGCTGGGAGGACAGGGAACTGCTGTTTGCTTTTTATCACACTGAAGATACAAGCCGATGTTGGAAGGCTAGAGAGCACGTTAGAAAAGCTGCTTAATAACGGTTGAAAGGTTAATTGAATAGAATGAAATTCATTTCAGCCACCATATTTATCATTTATATTCTGTAATTATATGCGTCTGATATTTCTCTTCATTTTATTAGACAAAAAAAGCCCTTCAGATCCAAACCACCACATCTGGTTTGTAACGAGGGTGAAGCTAATTAGGGACACCTTTATCAATTAGCTGCTGACCAATCAGCGAGAGGCACACTCGCAACCAGACGCTAAACAGCTTGTTTTTATGACCAGAACAGTTTGTATGCGCCTCGCTCAAGGGCACATCAACCTTGACCCAGTTGCTCACCGAGTGGGGACCACAAATGCCCGATACACCCCCCCCACCCACACCTCCCCCACCCAGATTCACCAGCTGTTGTATGAGATACGAATCACCTAGCGTTCCAAGGCTTGTTTACTGACCTGAGAACTATTATTACACCGGGCCACGTGCTAAACAAGTATGGATATGTCTGTGATGGTTGCAAACTCAACTCAGAACAAAGAAACGCCCCAAATAGATGATGACACCAGAACCTTTTGTTCACAATGAAAACAAAATATATGAAATGTATTAAGGCTGCGGGAGGCAACTTTGGAGAAACCAGGTTGAACTAGATTTTGAAAGTATTCAACGATGAAAAGAATATTAATTTCCCAAAAACACCTTGAAAAATGCTTCTAGAAATTGCCTACCCTAGCTTTACAAACAAATCAACCAATTTTAATGTAAAATTGTAAAAGACTATTGTAAAATAACTGTTTTAATGCAATAGTCATATTGAACGATCTGCATGTATATGTCTTCTCCTCAAAGGTTGATTGTCTGCTTGATTTGACATAAGCAGCATCTTATATCAGAAACGTTCTTGGAAGAAACAGAAGAATGCATCTCCAGTCCCTCAAAAAATCTGCCAAGAAGCAACAAAAACAGTAGGCGAAAAAAAAAGAGGAAGATTTGCTGGCCAGCATGCTAACATTTATAAAAAAAATATGATAACTATCCAATATTTTTGCTACTCGAGCTAAACTCAGATGGTGAACAGTATTTTAGTGAATACTAAACCAACGCGATAGACAAAAACAAAACCTGTATCCACTGGTAACTTCACACATCTAAGATGCGACAAGCCTCCGAAAGAAAAACAAAATGTCTAAAACTAAATGATCAAATGTCTAAAATGAGACCAAAATTAATGTATATATTTACATCTAAAAATGACCACTGTACTATTACCAGCAGAATCTAACATCACGACAGCCTCGCAGAAATAGACACACTTAAGCTTTGGAACAGAAATGATCAAAAACCCATGGTTTTAGATAGAAATCAGTATATACCATACATTTATGTATCCTACTCAGTGGGGATCAAAATAACCCGTTGGTATTTGATAAGGGTGATGATGGTGCGCTCTGTGCTTGAAGAATTGTGTGACAGAAATGAAAATCTCTTAATCTCCCCCTCTATTGCTTTTTGATGCCGCTTCCCTCTCTCTATCTCTCTCTCTCTCCCTCCTCCGGTGCCTCGCTCTCTTCGTCTCCGTGTAATTCATCCCTCCTCTCCCTCTGCTCACCCTATAATCAAGTCTTTTTCATGCTGTTTTGCAAAGTGCCATGTGAATCTGTCCCGTACTCCTCTTCCGCCTCGCTCATCTTCACCTTCTCGCCTCCTTTTCACGCTCCTCCCCCATGTTTCCAATGTCAAGACTTGAGGAAATGTGTCGCCGTCAAGAAGGCGCCATTATTTATGGCCAGTAGCGACTCATAGTGCGGGGGCTTTATGTATCGGCCAGTACCAAGTGCCAATTTAATACATTACTTTATACACTCAGGCCATTACCTTCGGGGTCACAGGACAAAAGTGGTTGCGACAGACTCAATTTTTCTTCATTACAGAGAATTGACATCTTTGTTTGTATGAAAGAGACAGAGAATCAGCCGCCACTTTGATTCATGCCATGTTATCAGTGATTCGTACTGTAGCTTTGATGTCATTTTCCCGTGCCAACACTCTGTTTTATCCAAATAGAACGGATATCCAGGTTGTCTATCCTGAGTGCCAGCAGTGTGAGTTTGACGGTCAGGGAGGTGTAGGGATAGCAAAGTAATGAAGTTACATTGTGGAAGTTGTATTAAAGAACATATTGCAGACAACAATTGAATTCATTTGACTGTGACAGACATGTTTGTTGTGAAATGTGTCAGTTTAAGTGTGCTGAACGCTCCTCTCAGGCTATGTGATGCTCAGCAGATGAACGGCAAATATTCCCGGTGTAATAGCGTGGGAAGGTCAGACAGATTAGGGCTATAAACGTTTGAAATTTGCCGTATGACATAATTTCTTCTCGCTAAGGAAATGAAACCCCAGACAGTGAGTGGAAAGGTGGGAGAGACAGCGAGGAGGAAATATGAGTCCGCGTTCGTCAGCTCAGTTTGAAGTCGGACGCCCAGATGGACGGACGTCGGAGGAACAAACAGATCATCATGATTGAGATAATAGTGGCTTTGATGAGACATCATGTCATGAGTCACTGACATTGTCCCGCGCAGACGGTGGGGCTGTAACTCAATGACACAGTTTTTCTTTTCATCAATTATTTGGAGCTTGACAGTTTGAGCTTGACATTGGAAACTGCAAATTGACAAAACAATCTCAACTCAAGTGTCCACTTACTCACTTGTTCTGAAGCTTTCGACCATATCACACAGCTCTCGTAGAAAGTGCTCCCAAAGAGTATAACATTTCGGCTAAACAACTGAGTGCTAAATTGCTATATCAGCAGTCTTGTCGCCACATGTTTGCCTTCTCAACCGCTTGCATTTAAACTTTATATCTAATGTGTTCCATTGCCTCCCATAAGGCCCCTGTAGAGCCCCAGCTGCAAGATAAGGTGTACATCCTTTCTTGACAGTAATTTGAGTTTAAGCCACAAATTCATACCATATATCAGTCTGTCACACTCCCAGCCTTCCTGCCACTCACCACTGCACTATCTAATATAGCACCAATGCCATATAAAAAAGATTTCTGGTTTGGCATCCCTGACAGATTTGGAGAGGAAACCGTCTCTATGTTGCAAACACACACTTGCATATTCACATCAACTCTCCCTCTCTCATATACACACACACACACACACACACACACACACACACACACACACACACACACACACACACACACACACACACACACACACACACACACACACACACACACAGCTAACTGGCAGTAGTCCACTGTGTCATACAAAAGATGCAGCCACCCTCTGGGCGTCAGATGACGCACAGATACAGACACGTAGATACACACTTATACCCCGCTCAGCTGTCAGTCATTTACTGAAGGTGGGGTGCTGTGTGGGAGTGTTATCCCACATGCTTTTTTGCGTACTGTTTTTGCCAGCAAGTGTGTGCGTGTTTACTCTGCCAGCAGTTGGAGAACCTGTCATTCATGTTATCAAGTGACAAGAAAACATGAGGGACACACACTTGCATATGTGCACAAAACCAAACGGTCTCAAAAATATTTTGAATCCCATATTTGGCCATTTCAGTCGTGAAACTCACAGTAGAGACAAAGGAGAGAGACTTTTTTTATTTATTATTATGAGTATTATTTTTTAAATTGTATTCCTTTTCTTTTAATTCCTTTATTTTTTATATTATATATTTTTTTATATGTGACTCTTTGCTTCGGCAGCATGTTTGATCCATAACATCATGCCATTAAAAGCCAATTAAATAGACATTTGAAATTGAAAGAGCGAGAGGAATAACTCTAGGGAAAGTGGTAGAATGAGAGATAAAAAATGAAATATGACGGGAAGAGAAACTAAAGAAGACTTAAAGATTTGGGGTAAAGAAGGCAGACATCAGGGAAACACAGCAGTTTAGACAGGCGAAGGTATGATAGGAGCTATAAAAGATGACATGTTATGGGATGGAACCTCATGCGAATCGGTGTCTCTTTCAAGAGAGCAGAGGAGGGGTATGAGGTGACATGGGAAAAGAGAAGAAGTACAAACGCAGAGAAAGTTCGTGCAACAAAACCTCTGGGGAAGATAGGATCGCTTATCCAACAGAGAAAAAAGATGTCTCTTTCATATCAATTTCATATCAACATCAATAGCTGCCGTTGTCAGTGCAGGAGCAAGCTTTTTACTGCAGGATAAATTGTAGAAGAAATATGACAGTAAATCAAATTGCAAACCAACCAATTAATCTTCCGAGGAAAGTAAAAAGAAAAAAAAACCAACAGATTGCCGGGGCCAGTTTGAATGCTAATAGTCACTTCATTTTACTCCCCTCAGTATTCACTCTGCCCCGTCAATTGAGACAATGAATCAAAAGGATCCCCCACATTTAATCATAGACCTTCTAGTTAAAACATCCACCCTGATTCACTGAGTTAATGCATCAACCCTGACAATCAGTTGATGCATTTGTTGAAATCATGGCATGAAATTGCATTTTTTTCATCAACACGTCTCTAGTGGGACATTCCTACCAGCCAATTTTATCATTTTGAGCCCTGAGCCAATATTGCTGGTGATTCGATTCGATTATTCATTGTTACTGTATAGTTTCATGTGCAATGACAAGAGTTGGTTTTTTTTACTTGTTAAAATAGAGCAAGCTGATTGAACACAGATTAGCTGTATGCCGCAGTAGATAATGCATTTGATTGACTTCCCATCCGCAGTCAAACTTGTTCCAGGGTTCGGGTGTTTGGTGTTCATTTCAAGCCTTGATTGTAATGGATTTAGCCTGGCTGTGTAAGCAGTTAGGGTTTGTTTTATTGTACATGCTACAGAAAATGCTAAACCTGCCTATATTTAAAAAAAAACCCTTTTAATGTAATGTATTTTTCTGGAAGTCAAATGAGCTTCCTCAGAACTGAGTAAAACCTGAGGAATGTCTTTTAATTGAAACGAAAGTTCCAGTGTATTAAGACGTGGGTCATATTTTTGTAGTTTTGGCCGTCATTTCTATTAATTATGAAAACATTTTACACATAAAATTAATCTGGGAACATGGCAACATTGCTATATCGCAGTGAGAATCATGTCTACAACAGATCATTTTACCCTTCACCTGCATTTTCTCTTTACCAAAGTTTAGCTAATCAGGGGAACGTGGTTTCTTTCCCTAGTCAGATTTCCTTTTAGAGATGTCTCCAAAGTCCCAGATATCAGCCCTCTTTAGTTCCAATGTTTTCACCAGCTAGTTGCTAAATGTGTCTGTTGTTTGGTGCTAGGTGGGTAGATGTGTACTGTCGGTTTATCAAAGCATTTTGGCTCAAAAACAGCTGCCTGAAAGTGAACCAAAACATTGCGTGCTAAAAAACAAAACAATGAGCTAAAAGTTACCAAAATGCTCCTGAGTGGAACTGCAGAGTTGGAAGATGTTTCTCTTTGTGTTCATCACTACGAGTGGCACCTTTCACATAACACAGTCTTTTTTTATCCATTGTTAATATACAAATATTGATTACAGCAGCTTTAACATACAGCTGCTGATATTCGTCTGTCTTCCATTCCTCTTTCAATGTACATCTGACTTATTACCTACGGTGTGGACTAGCATGTGGATTTCACCTGGTGTGCGGGTAGTACCACTATAATTAGCCCCACCAATCTGAAAGATCGAAGGTGTTAGAAAGGTTATGTTGAGGCATTTGCCTAGAGATGGTAATGGGTTTCGGGTGGTTCAGGTCAGGGTTAGGATTTGGAAGGGACTTCATCTCTACCACAAACCCCCCCCCCCCCCCCAGCACACACATACACAAACAATTCCCTAACACCCCCAACCAATCTGATAGGAGAGAAGTGCTTTAGGCATTATGGGTTAACGCCTCATCTAACACCCATGGGAAATCACAGCAAAACAACGTAGGGAGATGCACCGTGACTGATGATGTTGGTGTGAAATAACACAGACAGAGTGACATAGAGAGAGACAGCAGAGAGAGAGAAAATGATAGAAAATGGGCTAGAGCCACAGATAGAGATAGAGGTTCGGATAAATAGAGTGAAAAATTGACTTTTGAGAGAATAAAGCTAATGTCGCCCACTCACTGATTTTCTGCCCTTTAGTTTGATGATCTGCTGATCTTTCTGGCTGCCTGCCGGACCGACTGAATGTCTAACTGCTGCTGTTGTCTGTCAGGATGTCAAACTGATTTTTTTATTTACAGATTGTCTGCTTCACTATATGACTGTTGGAGCTTGCTATTGCATTTTTGGAGAATGTAAAAAGGTGTTATATTATGTGCGAGTCGGTGTGTGTTATAAGGTGTGTGTGTGTTTGCGTACAGGGAGCTGATGCTGAAGCAATCCTGGGGAAAAAACTGGCACCCCCTCCCTTATGGCCTCTATTCATCCATCCAGAATATATATGGGCCTGGAGAGTAAAAAACACAATTATCTCAGCACTTCAAAATTGCCTTGAACGCTGTTACTTAAGGTCTGTATTTTCTCTATTAGAACCAATGCATTGACACATTTGGTAATATCCTGCCTGACAGTGTGAACTGTGAACTGAACATTTGCATATCCTGTAAAAAAACAGCAAAAAAAACTAATTTTGTTTACGTCACATCTGCTTTGATCAGAATTGGACACTATGTCGCTGAATAATTCATTTCCAAGTGCCCCGTTTTCTTATACTGCCAAGGTTTAGAGCTTTATTTATTTATTTTGTCGTAAACACACAACGTTTGCTGGATTATGTCTGTTTTTATTTTAATTGCTAACTGCTCTCAAATGTAGCTCCAGGTAGCATTAAAAGGGCATCAGGGGAAATACCATTTTCACTGGTCTTTTCCCCCTCCATCCCTCCATCTCTTGGGAGTGGAAGAAAAATAAGAAGTGGGAAATTGAGGGGAAATAGAGAGGGAGGATAGAGAGACAGGGGGAGATAGAGAGGGGTAAGAGAGAGAGACACGGAGAGAGACAGAGAGAGAGAAACAGATGTGGTTCATTGAAGCGGCACTAGCCCAGAGTTGGAGACAAAGACCTGAGAGCATGAGAGTATGATCCTCAACTAGCACACTGGGGGGGGTGTGTGTGTGTGCATGTGCGTGTGCGTGTGTGAGTGTGAGAAGGGGAGGGGTAATAGGGGAGACACCTGGAAAGAGGAAGAGAAATATGTGGAGAGACTAACAGTCAGAAATGGTGCTTGGTAAATAACTCTAATATACACACTCACACAGTTAGACACATTAATACAAGTCTAGCCAATATGTCTTGGTTTGAGGTTGCAAGCCAAACAAGCCCATTCATCACCAAACAGATTAATATCTAAAGATTATTTTGGAGCTATGGCTTCATCATCTTGCCGGGTTAAATGCTGCAATGCTAAATAAATTCCAGCATATAAAATCAATACATCAGTGCCAACACACAGCTGCAATTTAATTGTTTTGTATTCCACTGACTGCTGAGTGTGAAATAATTTGAATTTAGCTTCCAAATCCTTTGTGCGGGATTTGAACACTAAAGTGTTCATATTTGGATAAAACATTTTTTATTACAAAAGCACTATCTTCAAACATTAGTACTATACTTACTTTGGAAAAATGGGATTCATTTTGAATGTGTTTTTTAATCTTAAATTATTTTTTTTCTTCCATCGGTGGTTATAGAGGCTTGTTCTCACGGCTCGCTGCTGCTGGATGAAAATAAAGGAGATAATACAGTTTTTTTTATCATTATTACCAGTCTGGTTCCAAGCTTTATTACAGACCCTGTAACCTCAATGAGCTCATGCGCAGGCACAGGATCTTCAGTCACAGCTGAATGGAAAAGGAAATGCAGAGAAATGTCTTTCTAGGTCTCTTTTGTTGTTGGATTTGATTTGTGTTATATTGATTATTGGCTTAGTGAAAATACATACACAACATGACATCTCGTTGCCGTAGCTTCAGTGCAGGCACAATGGAATGTAAAGCAATAGTAAGACATTTTGGGAAATACGCTTTTTCTTAATTTCTTGTCAAGACTAAGACGCCACTCTCTTCAAACATCAGTGTTATTACTCTTCTCAACTATATATATATATATATATAATTCCTTTAAAGTACACATATTGAATCTGAATAGTAATATTTGAAGCCGATAAACAATTTCAACACATTTTTAGCAAAGTGATTAGACTTACCTTTTCTTGTTACTATTGCTCTCTCCACCTACACAAACCTTTTGTTAGTAAGATTTAATTATTCTATTTGTTATTTATATAAGCTCTTTTAAAAAGGCCCTCTGTGCTCAAAGCTACATATAAATTAAATAATGCTGCTTTGTTCTTTTTCAAGTTGAATAAAGTGGCAGCTTATTTATTTTGTTCCCCATATTCCGCAAGTGGTTAGCACAACCCACGTCACCGAGATAACGGGCACATTCGTCACGTTGTGTCTTTTCTCCTTGCCTTCACAACGTGGGAGAACTCTGCTGAATTAGCAATGCACCCCGCTTTGCCTTGATGACCAAATGCCAAATTCAGCTTTTCACTGATAATTACTTTTTTGTTTATGTGTGTGTGTTTGTTCGAGAGGCTCATTAGAAAAGCATTGACAGAAACTGTACTAAAATAATTATTGCCTCAGTCTCAACCCCATTTGAGAGAGAGAGAGACAGACAGACAGACAGAGAGACAGAGAGAGAGACAGACAGACAGACAGACAGACAGACAGAGAGAGAGTAAGAGAGACAGAGAGACAGACAGGAGTAGGAAAGAAAAGAGGTGAAGAAATATACAAAGAGAGGGATAAAGATTTGGAGCAAGGCAGTGACAGCAAGGGACAGAAGGAGGGAGAGTGATGGCAGAGAGGGAGCCAGAGAGAGAAATTTACAGAGATTTTACTCATTAAAAAGAGGAGCACAACAAGGGGAGATGGCATTAATCAAGCTCGGAGCTAATGAGGCATTTACTCATTACGCTGAAATAGAGAGAGGCCAAGAAATAAAAGGAGGGAAGACAAAGGGGGGGGGGGGGGAGAGAGGCAAGAGAGACCACAGTATAAAGTAATATAAAGGAGAACGGGGAAAAATGAGGTAAGAAAAAGAACAATATGGTGGGAGGTGAGAAAGTTAAGTACAGATGTGGTAGGAAGATCAGTTGGACAGGTAAAGACTAAGTGCAGTATATATATATATATATATATATATATATATATATATATATATATAGTGTAGAACCAGATAATACTGATATAAGAACTGAACCCCTCTGGTTCTATTTAAAGATATTACATTTAATTTCATTAAGCTGACGCTTTTGTCCAAAGCGACTTACAATAAGTGCAAACAACCATGAGGATACAAGTATATATGTATATAAATATATATGTATGTATGTGTATACGTATATAAATATATATGTATGTATGTGTATACGTATATAAATATATATATATATGTATGTGTATACGTATATAAATATATATATATGTATGTATATATATATATATATATATATATATATATATGTATATATGTATGTATGTACATATATGTATGTCTATACATATGTACTGTATATATACGCATATGTGTATATATACATGTATGTATAAACGTACATGTATATATACAGTGTTTCCCTTAGCATTGTCTTGGGGGGGGGCGCTGCGGAGGGGAAGTGTTAGCTGGTGCGATCTAAGTCTCAGTGAGAGCAAGGAAGTCAAGGGACTGCTGGGAGGCTCAGTCTTGCAGGTAGCTGACTGGCAGTTCCACTGGCCTCCTGGGACCAGGTGTTGGGTATGTGTGCAGCGGGTGGGATAGATAAAAGTTGAGAGGTCACGATGATGTTGTGAGCATGTGCGAGGCCTGTAATATCTACAAAAAGACACATGAGCAGGAATGGAAAGTATACACATATTTGAATAAAGAGAAGGAAGAGCAAGCAGAACGAGATACTTAGCCCAGTTAATGTTGGCTTTGCTTTCCACTTATCCTCCCACGAAGACTCCTGCGAAAGACTCCTTTGTCTTTGTCTCCCTGAGTCTTCGTCCGATGAGGCTGCCGCTGACGCTACGGCTCCAAACAAATGCTGTTTTGTTTTTTTTCAGACTTCATTACTTGTGTGACTACAGCTGTGCTGGCCACTCCCCCGCAATCAGTCACACAATGCTGAATGAATCCTGAAGATGATAGCTGGCAATTGAAAGTCACAGATTTAATCTTAATCAGGATGCTTGCCCAAGAACAGTAGTAAACAAATACAGTTAAGCAGAGGAACCTATTAAAAAGCAAATATACTTTAGCTTGAATTCTCCCAGTCTTGTAGTAAGATCCCTCCAGAGTCCGAATGCACCTAAGTTGGTATCTGTACACTAGATATTTATCTAACTTATCTAAAGCAATCAGTCACACGACGCTCCTGAAGACGATAGCTGGCAATTGTATCTCACAGATCTCACCTTAATCAGGATATATGCCATTTGTGGGCTTCACTATAACTATTATAGATTTAATGTGACTATAAGTCACATTAAATCCAATTAGTGAAAAGGTGTGTACAAAATGTGTGAGCTTCCCTACCGTTTTATGGGAATATTTACCTCTTCATTACAATTTATTGCTGTTGTTTCACGGGGATAGTCCCCGTGAAAATGTACTTTGGGTATGTTTTTGCCTCATTGGGGAGATTTTTCAATTTCTCGCAATTCTTGATTTGATATTTATGTTTAATGTACCATATCAATAACACAGCAAGAAAACCACTGAGGGCACACTTGCTAGGGAACTAAAAATAACTGAATTTTGATGGAAGAATACAGGGAAAACAAAGTTTTATCTTTTTGTTTTTATATATCTTGGTAGAAAAAGATGCATCATCACAGAGAAGATGAACAAATGACATGAAAGTCATTTTTGCTTTCAGAGTGCTTTTAAAGAGCATTAAGGCTTTTCATTAGACTAATGGCAAAGCAGTACATGGGGGGGGGGGGGGGGAACAAGCGTGTGTGTAATGCATTTGTTAGTGTTTGTGTGTGCCATCTGTGGAATGATCTATGTCTCTCCTTGCTAAGTGGAGTCGTTAATATTTGCATTATTAAAAACAAGACGACTATAACTGATTTATTGTGCGTCTTTCAGGCTTTTAGAATTAAAAGGATTGTAGAGGAGCCAAAGCAGATACCCTACACTGCAACTGCAGGTGCCATTGCTATGTTGTCTCTCTCTGCTGCTGTGAAGCGGAACTGAAACAACGAGGGACCAAAAATGTTTATTTATTTACTTGTTGTCAGTTGTGCTGTTCTTTGCAGCTTCTGGCTGTTGTTTAAAGTGATCTCTGCCAGTGATGGGCCGGCTCATGCTGCGGTGGAGAAGCTGAACAAATACAGAGAAGACATGTCTTCATATCTATAGAACAACTAGACTTAAGGGTCTGCAGCTACGCTAGTGTCTCTGTGAGGCTTTACTTAGACATGGAACGTCTAAATGCTAATGTGGCAGGCTAACATTCTCAAAATCAAAATGTTAACATGATTTTGTTTAGCTGATAATGTTAGCCATGTCCACATCTTAGTATTGTAATTATCTTGCAAAGAATTCACTAATTAGCACTAAACACAAAGTACAGCTTAGGCTCATGGGAATAACATTAGTTTGGGAGGTCTTCGTTCATAAACATAGACTGTATAAAAGAAGTGTACGTAGCCTCCGGCTCTGAAAAGTGAAGCAAATGTGGAAGTGCTTTAAATGTGCCAGCAGGGGGCGACTCTAATGGTTGAAGAAGAAGTCCAATAATAAAGTCTATGAGAAAATTACTCACTTCTCACTTCATTTATTATCGCAGTAAACATTTTCCTGACGAGTCTATGGTCTCAATCGCTAGTTTCAAGTCTTTTTCAATACATCATGATGTTCGTTTATTAAATTATGGTCTCATTTAGAGTAAAATAGAGCAGGGTGTGCTTTAGGGCGTGGCTACTCTGTGATTGACAAGTCGCTATCACGGCGACCTGTCAATCAGGATAGAGGCATATCAATGGGTATTCCTCCCCAGCTCCACCCTCTCGTACAAATATGGTAACATTTTAGCTAGTGACCCACCCATGACACCACAACACAAAGCGTTTCCTCTCTTACACTGAAATCATCATACGAGAGCTTCCGGCACACACAAAATAAAACACCAAAACAAAACCAAGCTCCTCTCAAACTCCCCCTTGTTCCTGTCTCTGGCCTCCCATCATGTTTCCCTCTGTTCCCCTTATTGTCCTTATCATAACCCTGCCTGTGCATGATTTAGATCTAATCTGAGTGTTCCCAGATCATTGGAATTATAAATCTGGGATCTATTTTTAGCTTGCGCCAAACCGTCTCTCCTAATCTCTGTCTCTATCTATCTCTCAGGTCTCGATATGACAAACAGTTTGGTTTGAATTCAAACTTGGTTATAACCTGCTGCTGCCTTGTTCCAGGTCTGCCTTGTGTCTGAGGATGTAATTCAACTCTCGTTCTGTCTGTCTCTCTGACTCTTGCCAGGACTCTGACCTTGTCCTGACGTTCAACCTGTCCATGCATCGCTCCTGGTGGATGGAGAACGGCCCGGGGTGCAGGGTGACACCCATCACCCCGCCTCCTTCCTGGGCACCCGAGGACCACCGATATATATCTATATCCGGCTGTCTGATGGATTTCCAGTTCATAGAGGTGGCTCACTCCTCGCTGCAGATACTCCTGGCTGTAAGTACTTGAGTTAAATAAGTACTTTCTAGCATGCACTGCAATTTCAAACTCGAGTACACGCATACACGCTGCTGTTACATCTCAGCTTATGGCTTTAAACGGCCTTTTAACTATTAGGAGTGACCTGTCACTCACAGTGGGTGCTACTGTAAATGTGTAGCAATTCAGTTCATATGTAATATTTTATTGAGAAAGAAAATTGAAGTGAAGAGTGTTAGCAAATTAGTATTGAAAACCAAAACAAGGAGCTGAAAGATGTTAAAAGATTCTTCAGAGCGGATGGGAACTTAAGACTCGGGTGATAATTGGGTTTGATATCATGGGTGATTTTATCATGAGGCATTTATATTGATATTAATAATAAGAATAATACATATATTTATAGAGAGCTTTTTATAATACTCAAAGACACTTCACATTTACAAGTTAAAACAACACGTTAAAAATGTTCTCACCTAACTCTCGGAAATAAAGCAAAAAAAAAGAATCCCAAAGTATTGAACTGTTCCTTTTAGTTATGACATTTTAGTGCATTAGCTGTTAATTAAAAAATCTGCTGTGTGCGTACAGAGAAGATGTAATATATGTAGTCGTTAAATAATTTGCTTTTAGTGATCTTTTTGTGTGTTTCTGTGAGCTTTGAAATTAATCCAATTATTACATTGATGTTCTATAGAGTGACGCTCGCTTTAAAGTGTACTCCAACCACGCCATCTTCTTTGTCTGTTGCAATGGGTTAGGGAATTGTGGTTGATTGTGCAACTTTGTGGTAAAAATAAAGCATCCAGGCTCCATTAAGTTAATAACCTCATACCCTTATTAACATAGAATGGCTAGATAAGCTCCTTTAGAGACTCTCTCGCTCCCTATCTCAGTTTCTTTGTGTGTCTCTCTCTTGCTCGCTCTGTCTTATTTCATTGTTACAAAAAAAAACGATTTCCTTCTCTCTGTTTCCCTCTGCCTGTCGCTTACCCTCGCCCTCTGTATTTCATCCTCTCCAGCACTGTCAAACTGCGATAATTAGCAGGATCAGAAGAGACAGCAGAGAGAGAAATAAAGAGCAGGAATGAGGGAGACCTGTCACTTTTCATCCCAGTCACCTCAATACTGATGCTCTGTTTTGTTTTTCCAGAGCGCACCCACGCATATGAATACACGCACACGCGATAAACAAAGCGACGCTTCAATGTGAATGCATCGTTACACCAACAGAAAGAGAGAAATAAGTTTGGGAGTTTCAGCATGTCATTTCTTTTTCTTTTCTTCTGTTCTGTGTCTTCCCTTCCTCGCTTGGCATGACTGTCTCTCTCTCTCTCACACCCGCTCTCCTCATGCACTTTCTCAATCGATAGAGGTACTTATAGTGTGGCTGAGTGCCAAGCCACCACACAGCTGTACCACTGTCTCGCTGTAATTGGTGTGTGGAAACACTGTCATGCTCCATGAGCACACACTCAACAGTGTGACTGATTCACTGGCTGACTGGCTGCCTGGTTTACTGTAATTGGTGGAAACGCTGTCAGGGTCTTTATAGCATACGTTCAACCGGTGGACTGGCGGACTAAGTGCGGGGTTAGGTTGGGTCGGACTCTATGCTGACTGGTTGTTTGCATGTTTGCTGGTTAGATGATACTTTGCAGTGAAAATGAAAGGGGACATTTGTGACTGGTAACGCCAATGTTTTCCTGAAGTCAGGGCTCTTTTTGATGGAGAGGAAAACAAATCTCAAATGAACATATGTCAGGGCAGTGTGGAATTCGGAAAAGGCCACTGAGGCATTTCAGCTGTCAGCTGAGCATGATTTTGTTTGGTCTGTTGGGTATGTGATGGACTGGTCCAACTGGCTCACGGATTTTTGTCGACAGGTTTGTCTGTTTTAGAAGTTCAGGTATGACTACACATCAAAGTTATTAGGGCTGCAACTAACGATTATTTCATTGTCGACTAATCCGCAGATTGTTTTCTCGATTAATCGTTTGGTCAATAAATACGAACATAGTGAAGAATGTCCATCCCAGTTTCTCAAATCCAAGGTGATGTCTTTAAATGTCTTGTTAGTCCAAAAACCCAAAGATTCAGTTTAATATGATATAAAAAAGAGAAAAGTTGAAAATAACCACATTTAAGAGAAATTACTTTAGCAATTAATTGATAATTGTTTAAAAATAGTTTTTTCTGCCAGTCAAATAATCCATTAATCAAGTAATCTTTGCAGCTCTTTCATTATTTCTTATTTCTACATGAGTTAAGAATAAAACGAAAATTAAATTAACTAATAAGGAAATGAAAACTAATTTACTGACAATCTGTTTGGTGCCTCCCTGACTGTTGCAGAAAATGGCTGTGTTATTTTGAGTTAACCGTCTGATTACTTCGCCAAATGTATTTTACCTGCTAATAGCACAGGGTGATCATTAAATTACATTTTGCAACAAGATTAGGCTTCCTGCTGACTCAGTGGTCCAGAGTGCATGCCTTTAAGTAATTCCAGTGATTAGCATAACTTCAACTAGAGTGGAGAATCTAATCAGTGAAATCACCTACTGTTGTTTTTGGTTGGAAAGACAACCTCCGTACACGCAGCCTTCTACTACACACACCGTTGAATGGCCTTGACTATAAAATATGCCATGGGTTCATGTGCTTGTTTGCATGTTAAACCTTTTTAGCAACACTGAAACAGTTTACTGAGGAAATGTGCATAAATTGAGGCCACTTTAGACTGAATACTGAACAATATCGATAGGCAAGTATGTTTCGCTCCAAATTGGCTCATATCCTTTGACATATTACTGTTATAAAATCCAAAATGTTGAGAAAGTTCTGTCAAAATGACCCGTAACTACCAGGCAATACAAACTTTTAAGACAGTCGTGCCCCTTTGCTCACCCTGAACCCTTTCAAAGTAAATTGTTCAGTTGCAGATTATTTAGTGTACACCAAATATATGCATGATTCAAACAGAACAAACAAGTGGCACTGCCAACACCCAGAGCCCTGTTATTAGGTCACTGAGAGACAAGACTAAGTCAACAGCCATGATGCTGCTGTGAGGCCGTTAGTAGGGATGGAAATTGATAAGCTTTTAGTGAGATCAATGTTCTTGCCGATTATTCTTATCGGTCCGATTCTTTATCGATTGCCTTATTAAAAAGGCAACGCAGGTGTTTTATTATCTGTGAGTGTGAACACGGTGTAGAATGACCTGACGATGGCAGTACATGAAAGGTTAAGGGATCACCAAAGTGATGAGAGTTTATCCTGAGGGGAACATGGACGTCTGTATCAAAGTTCATGCCAAAACCACACATTTCCACCTCATAGTGGCGCTAGAGGAAGTCATTAGGATACATCATCTGGAGACCATAAAAAGATTCATGGCAATCCATCTAAAAGTTGTTGAGATACAGTATTTCAGTCTGGACACAAATGATGGTCTGACTAACGGTCCAACATTGACGTCCTTAGAGCCATGTAGCCATGGCTAAAAACACAGACAAAATATTACTCAATATATTCCTCACAATATGTAACTATGTTTAAAAAAGCAAGTGACATTCAGAGGACAGTCCTGGGTCTGTCCTCTCATAACGATCCATATAATAGCAATGTTTTAATGACCACAACCAAAGGACATACAGTACTTTTCATAGCTGTCGTTATTCAAAGATCAGGGAATGTGTGAGAATTGAATGTCAGTTAACTAAGGCTGCCGCTCTGCTCTACAGCACTAATCCCATATTTGCCTTCCAATTTTCTGCTTTTCAGATTTAGACTAATAAGAACTTCCTCAATCAGTTATAGAAATGTTGAAATGTTTGCAACAAAGGGATGGTAAACGGCAGGGTGAGCGAGGTTGATACTACATTTGTGAGCGTCAAACAGCGCAAACAAATTAAGATAAAAGTGATTGCCCGTAATTATCGATTGTTGCATTGAAGCAATTTTTCACTGAGAGCAAAACATTAGTTTGAGTTTAAGTGGGCAGATTTAATCCAATGAATGTGACACCTTCATCGCGGCACAATTTATCTGCAGTAGAATGAGGCAGCAGTAATGGATTTGAGATTAATACATTTTCATAATAGAGTAATGGATCCAATACAATTAAGATGATCACACAGGCGGACAAACAACCGTACAATTAACATCCCTCACAAACAGTGTGAAGGTTGTCGGTGTAAAGACGCGAGGAATGGGAAATAATGATCTGAATTACATCATGATCTTCTGAAATGCTGGTCGTACGTCAACCTGTGAGCTGATTCAGTCTTTACAGAACCATGACGTGATGATGCAGTGCCGTCAGCACTTCCCACTGCGATTTGTTTTGGCAAAATGCAACCTCACCTTCCTCCTTGGTGGAGGACGAACTGCGTCACCGGGTGACTGACCTATAAGATTCTTCCCCATGGCATCTGTCCTTGCTTTTCTAAAAGGTCTCCTCCCACGATGCTCCCCCTGAATTTGTTGGTCTCAGGCTATGCTAAACGCACACTGTAAGTTTCCCCTTCCTTATCGAACACCAGCTGTTTGACATTAAACTATTTCTCCCCGAGCTCCTTTCAAAACTTCCAGGTGTTATCAGGATCTCTGCCAAGGGAGCATTTGGGTTATTGTAGGAGTGAATGTTGATTCAGTTATCTTTTTTAGTTTAATGACATTTTTGTGGGCAAATGTAGCCCCCCACTCTTGCATTGGATTCTTGATCATTGTGGGGCACTCGTTAAAAAGAAATCACTGTAATAAACCAATGCCCAATTTAAATCACAATGTTTTTATGACATTGATTTATTTGCTATAAAATGTATAAAAAAACACAAATACCCGTCGTATACTAGGATCTAATTTCTGTGCTTGTAGGATTTGTAGCAATTTTCTCATTGTTGTGTGGCTCTAGTACGGAGTGGCCATAGAGAGAAACATTATATAAATTGAAGCTACGATTTAGTATTCTTGTGAGATATCATTTCTTTTTTGGTGGCTCTTTGTATATACACTTATGTCTTGCACACAAATGAACTAAAACGTGGGAACGATTTAATTCAGTTGAGGCCACGGATTACATCTCATGTGCAAAAATGTATAAATTGTGGCCTCGATTTCAACATCTGCCTGTGGTTGGTCGGTTGGTCCACCACTTTGGTCCAGACAGAACTATCTCAACATCTATTGGACATCTGGTCCCCAAGTCCTGAGGAATTTGATCCCCTGGTTGTTCTTCTAGTGACACCATGAGGTTCATTAAATGTGGTACACACATTCATGTCCCCCTGAGGATGAATCGTAATCACTTTAGTCATCATTTATATTTCAATGTAATACCAAATTTTAATTTGTCCAATATGGTTTAAGTACCTGAAAAGTTAACTGGCTGAAAGATTATTGGGAAGACATTGGGAAACTAGAGGATGCACCTGCAGTGCAGGAAGCCCACTTTGGAGTCATTATCATTGCAAACTTGTTCAGAACATTCTGTTCAAGCTCTAGAGGGGAAAATGTTACAGTCAACTGTTGTGGAGAGGCGAGAAGAAACGTACATTTGACAGTTTATCACCCATACCATTACTCTTCCCTGCCTTAAGATAATGCCACTAGGTTTGCTGACTCACTGTTGCTTAACTAACTGTATTGTTTATCATGGAAGAAAGACGCTGCTGCACAGTATTTTTAAGAAATGGGATAAAGACTGTCTTCCCGCCTCCTGGGAACATAAAAGCCCATTAAAATGTGTTTTGCTCTGAATGAGCGACATGCCTCTGTGAGGTGGAGTGGTGGAGTTGTACAAGTTATTGCATCTCAGGCTGAACAGGGCAGGGATCCTGTCCGTGCTGAAGTGGTGCTATTTCCATTTCCACTCGTCACACCGAACACCTTCAGTATTGCTGCTGTAACTAGGTAACCCTGATCCAGAGACAAAATGAGAAAAGGAAGCAGTGTCAGATCAGTCCATTCAAATCCATTCAAATGCAGACAGAAGCTGCAAATTAGGAAGAAAGATTTACAACAACAAAGAGAGACCTGGGAGAAGCTAACATACTTTTTTCCCTAGCACACACACAAACTGTTGTCTATCACTGACTAAAGTTGAAGTGTTGATCAAAGTTGAAAGAGTCAGTTGAATTTCAAGAAACTGAGGAACTGAAATTATGAAAGTGTGATAAATTGTGGTTGGACGAGTCAGCTGAAGTGTAATCACTGAATGCAGAGGAATTCTTAATAGAACAATAAGAGATAAAAGCAGTGGAAGTGTCAGTGTCAAGTGTGTATACATATATATATATATATATATATATATATGTATATATGTATATAATATAAACATATATATATATATATATATATATATATATATATATATATATGCATATATATATATCTATATATTATATACATATATATATGTATATATTTTATACATATATATATATATGTATATAATATATATATATATATATATATATATATATAATATATATGTATATAATATATATGTATGTAATATATAATATATATATATATATATATATATGTATATAATATATATATATGTATATAATATATATATATATATATATATATATATATATGTATGTGTATATACGTATGTATATAATATATATGTATTATATATTATTATTTATTTATTTTCACAGATTTATTTTTCGTTTGGTACATTTTCCCTTCCGCACAGTACTTTCTCACTTTACTTGGTGGCAATATAATGATCTGAATACTGTGAGCTTCAATGCATGAGTCACTCATAAAATAGTGTAGACATAATAATAATAGTGTAGAAAATAAATAAATAAAGTTACCTTCAAGGTCAGTGTACAGTGCTGTGGGCTAAGTGAGGTGGATGGTTGTTTGGATGTTTTGATAATCTTTGTCATATCAACATCTGTTGTGGTAGATTTTATTATGTACTTTAGATAAATAAAATATTTTATGGAGAATGTTTTAGCCCTGGAAAACTCTAAATGATGAATGCTTCACGAACAGCAGGGTAGTCCGAATATAACTGCAGGCACCAAACCTACTCAGACCCAGAACTCCAACAACAAACAAGATAAACCGCACACATGTCACAACCCCATAGCTAATATTTGTGCACCCAGGCTATCTTATTTGGGTTCCTTCGCATCGGGAGAAGATCAAATCAGTCTTATTGTAAACAGGATATTATGTTTACATGCAGCAACACCAAAACGGAATACTTGAGTATCCAGAATATTAACAGGATATTGATGTGCAGAGAAACGCACTCTGTCACAGCTGATCAAACGCTTTCTATTGCAGGGCGGCACGGCTCTGCACTCTCTTCAGTGGTACTAACAAATCTGCACCCGAAAGTCATTTTCGGAGGCAATGAACCTGCAGAAGACAGAACGAGCTCCGGGTTCAGCTTTCACTGCATGTGACAGAAAACTCCTGAAAGTCATTTAAACAACATTTTGACTTTGTGACATTAAAATTGTCCTTTAAGTGAATACTGCTAGTAAATCATTCTAGCTGGATTGGCAGCGGACAGGGGAGGCAGTCTGTGGTTTATGGGTCATTTTAATCTTTCAAAATAAAGGTATTCTGATAGACCGCTTTTAACGGCAGTGACAAGTGAGATTTTGCACGCAGTAAAGTTTATCAGCGTGTTTGACAAGTGGAAATTGCTTGAGGTATCTCTGATACATAAAAGTGTCCTGCGTAATCCAAATAGATTTTCTCATCTGATCCCCCATGCTGATACTGGCAGCATTGTCTTCTTTCAATATTTGGCTCAGCTTTAAGTAAAGTCATCCCCCACTGAGAAAAACACTATATTTCTGGGACTCATGTACTTGTCAGTGACAAGGAGAGAAACAAGGAGGAGAAATAAAGAAAAGGAAGGAAGGAAATTAAGATAGTGGCGAGGAAGGAACAGAAGCAGGAAGAAACCGCAAGAGAGGAAGAACAGGAGGGAGGAGGGAGGGTGCTTTGGGAGCTGAACATTATTTAGACTAAATGAGGTCAAGACCTTGAGATATACTCTGAATCTTAAATGTAGTTGCTCACATTTGCAGCTCACTGTGTGTGTGTGTGTGTGTGTGTGTGTGTGTGTGTGTGTGTGTGTGTTGGCATGTGTGTGTGTGTGTGTGTGTGTGTGTGTGTGTGTGTGTGTTGGCATGTGTCCACGTAGTCAATAGAATACCAACCAGGTCAATGTCATTTTACTTAAATCCTCCCTTTGCACAATACTGCCTCTTTATTCAGGGTAATTTGTTGGTGTAATGCCTCGTACAAACACATTCGTAAATCCATCACTGTCTGCCTGTGTCTTCCTCTCTTACCACATTTCTCTCCATCTCTGCTTCCTCCTCTATCGGTGCGGGTTAATAAGGTCACTCAAAATCCAACCTTACATTGACCGCACCTTCCTGCATCTTCACTCCAATCGGCCACCTCTAACAAGTCGCCTTGGAAACAGACAGCCAATGGAAGAGCAGATCAGAGTGCAAAGGTGTTCTGCTAGTGCGGACTGCTATATCACTGTCTAAACACTGCACAGACACATTTAGTGCGATCTCTTTTTGTAGCAAATCCCAGCACACACACAGCACTGTAGCCCCTTTATTGTTCAATCTGCAGCCGTCATTGTTTTCAGGTTTGTGAACGGCCGATGTGAGACCGTGAGAGAGAATAATGTGAGGTACCACCTCTGCGTTTAGTTACAAGCTCGGCACAACAAAGCCCTGTCGGAGTGAGCGCCGGTGGTGAGGTTTTCATTTTGACAATAGCAACTAATACGGAACTATCTACCTTGGCATCGACAACACCGAAACAATAAAGGGGGCTGAAAATTCAATTACAGTGATCGCAATCGCACTAATGTTTATCCACAGCTCCATAATGGAGACATTGTGGCGCTGTCTTTTTCTTTATAGTTATATGTCTTGAAAATGTGTATTAAAAGAGTGTCCGTTTAGGCTAACCTTGAGGTTGTCATTGAAGATCTCAGACAGCGTGTGCGTGAGTGTGTATGTATGTGCGTGTGCGTGTGCGTGTGCGTGCTTGTCTGTGTGTGGTTCTATTGATTCAAGTGCTCTCTTTTGGAGCTGTTCTGCTCCACTTACACCAACACCTGTTTTCCCTGTCTGTTCCAACAATTTGTTCAATGTCCATGCTTTCTCTGCCTGTCTGTCTTACATGAAATAATAATTCCTCTATTTCTGCTGCTCTCTTCGACTCTAGTTGATGGGGTTTATCTATGCCTGCTATGTGGTCAAACTCATTTCAGAAGAAGAGGATAGCTGTAAGTACACACACACTCACACACACACACACACACACACACACATTTTACAGCGGACCCGGAACGCTTTTTATTGCTGTTACGCCTGCCAATCTATCCGTTCGATACGCAGGTTACAGTGATAGTCATTTTAATTATTTATTTTTCATTTCCCATTAGCAGTTGATGCTAACAGATTAGCTAACACAAGCACACAGAGTTGGTTGAAAACTGTTTGCGCCTGACTTTTGAATGTTTCCAGCTCGTTTTAAAAAGGTGAACTTTTAAATATGCACTTGATGGCTACATACTATTGTGCTTACAGAAAGTGTAAAGCTATATGTCCCGGCTTTGTTCTTGTATTGCAGTGTAGAGCTAGTTAGTCCTTGTATTGTGAGTATGATAAGATATTTTCTTCTAACATAACCCTGTTATTCTCCTGAAATTGCGTATACATTTCTTTTCACTTTTAGAATTAAAGAGACAAGGCTCTACCAAACGTTGGTCGGGGATGCTGAAGAGCTCACGTTTGCAGCTCATGTTAGAGCAGACAAACACTTTATCCATGACTTTAGTTCTTGTGTTTTTGCTTTTTGGAAAGGTCAAACAAATGCACTACCCTCCAAATTCTTTAAATGTCAAGTATCGCTTGTATTATAGCTACATGTGTACTGCTTCAATATGTGGCGAAATTCGATCCCTGACAGAACTACCTTCAGGGTTTCCATCAGAAAGAATTGGTGCTGGTCAACGTGTCCTGGAAGATTTTAATAGAGAATGGTGCCGAGCCAAGGCATCAGCTCAGACTCATCGTCGTCGTTGTCATTAGACCCGCTGAATTGTTTTTACGGGACGTTATGATCGGAGAGATCTAAATATGTCGGACTTCAGTAGATTTTCCCGATCAAACACAGGTAATTACCAGATAACGGAAACCCTGCCTGCCTTGCTAAGCTACGGTTGCGAAGCTATGATTGGATAATCGCTGTTTGGCGCAGCATGTTAGCTACCTGTCAATTTGGAATATATTTTTAAGTTGTTTCAGGTGGTTTAAGTGTTTGTGTGTGATGCTCCTGAGTTCAGGAATCAAGTCAAACTCAATTTAATTTGTTTCCTTTTTCATCCCTATTGACTGCCGTCCACTCTTTGTAAGAAGGCAGCCGGTATGAGTGAAGCCATCTCGGACTGAAGGGCTTTTACTGACACTTAGACAGAATTCAAAGTGAAACCAGCTCATTCATTTACAGCGACACATGGAGAAAGAGACGAAAGTGAGAGAGAGAGTGTGAAGGATGAAGAGTGCTCGGTAGATTCATGCTCGATCAAAGTTGTCTTACATTCTTACATCTCTCTTACATACTCGCCACTTTGAACCGTCGGCACTAGGCAACGGTCAAAGGGACAATCTTAATTCAATCTTTTATCAATGCATCAAATCATCAATACCACCACGTTGATTCGCAATTGTGCAAGGACAACATTGACTATCATTTAGACGGTCTAAATGAATTGCATCGGAAGTGTAATAGCAGTAACAGGCGAAGGAAATGAGTCAAATCAACATGTTGGTTCTGTGATTGTTGTATTTTGAATGCAGTGCGTGCCTTTGAGCATTATCTTAAATGAGCCCATTTACCTGAGGCCATCAGTTTAGTTATTCCATTAAAGTAGACGCAGCCGTTCCTCGGGAGGATCAATATGCAAGCATGTCTTATTCAACACTGATTTGAGGGTGGTGTTTGCCAACACATAAATATTGATAGGTGATAAATGCAGACTGAATCAGTGGAAATCGTTTGAAGCGCCTAGAGTAGACACGTTTTCCTGCTTTCCTTCTTGTCCAAAGCAGATCGGGGATCGCGATTGACGGGGAGAATTACTTCAGTTTGTTTTAAAACTTATGGGTCAGTACCGGATACAAGACCTCCGTCTCTTCATCGGAACAAACTACCTCTGTGCTCAATGAGGTCACAGATAAATGCTAAATCATCTCATTGTTAACAAGTTAAAAGTGATGTAAGACTCGCTCATTTCTATGCAGTATAATTGAGTTTCAGGGGTTATTTTGAAATGAGATTGTTTCTGCACTGCATATTAATAAGCTTTGTGATGACAGGAAACCTAAAATGCCACTTGTTCCTTGTCTGAATAATTAATGTCTAACACTTTTTATTTGGCCTTTGCTTTACTGTTGTATTTTGGCCCTTGGCTCTTGTTGCTGCACATTGCTGCTTGTTTTGCACCCTGAGAGAGAGTTCGAAATAAACAACCATTTCAGAAGAGAGGAGTACGCTGTGTATCCATGTGAGAGTTCCTTGTGCTCAGTGACATGTAAAATGCTGCTTGTTAAATCTTCCCTGTAGCAACTGAAATCTTAGGCAGAAGCTTCAAATGACCTTTTATCATTAATTTCTCCTTTTTAAATGTCATGGCAACCTATTGTATCTATCAGCTTCTTACCTTGAGCGATGGAGTCCGACACAAACACACTATCTTCTGCCAAATAAGAACAGTTTTGGTTGTTTTACATGAAGAGATTTCTGTTTTCGGCTTTGTTTTTATCACCGGTTCCAAAGGTATGATGTAACTTGAAGGGCTCTAGGAGAGTGATGGCCTTCAGCAAGGCCAAATACCTTGCAATCTTAAGAAAAGTGAAAAATAATGTGTTTATCCGCCCTGTGATTCTGATCCGCTCCAAATTTGAATGGCTTCTTCCTTGGCCCATGCTTCACCCTTTAACCAAGATTAATTAAATTGGGCCAGTGGTTTTTCTGTAATCCTGCAGACAAACCAAACAGAAAACATAACCTCCTTAGTGGAGTTAAAAATGTGTAATATTTCCATGCTCCAAATGGAGTTTAGCAACATTTGAATCTAAACGTGTGGTGGTTTGCTCATGTCAGTCAAATTGAAACCTCATCGACACTTTTTGACTGTTCTTCCCAAACTTTAGCTTAAACTGTCTTATTTGGTCATGAATATTTAATGTTATAAAGAAGCACTGTGAGTTTTTAGGGCCTTTAACAAATTCAGACAGATTTCAGCACCATGCATCATCAGCTAACCATCTATTCATCCCCTCTGTGAGCCGCTTGTGGTGTTAAAAGTCATTTGGGAGCTGGAGCCTAGCATGCATCGGGCTAGAGGCAGGGTACACCCTGGACATGGTGCTAGTTTATCCCAGCGCTAATGCATGTAGACAAACATTTTCACACCTACAGGCAATTTAGAGCTTCCAGGTTCATCTGAATTTGATATCTTTGGACAAGGAAACAAGAGCACACAGAGATGAAAAAGGATGCAAACTGCACACAAATGAGCGAAAATAACTTAAGCCACACAAGTCATTTCTTCTTCTCAAGGAACGAGTGTTAGCCGAAGGATTTAAATTGAGGCTTCAGGCCTCTATTAAGCCTTAATGAATATGTACGCAATGCCAGCGTCCTGTCACATGCATCATTTCCAATGTGACAAGAAGATCATTTTCTCCAGAATGATTTTTTGAGATTCGTTGTCATCTTCGTGTTGTCCAGCTGCGCAATAATGCAGACTCGAAGACTAAACAATAATCAGAGAGCTTTGCAGGGAAATGTGCCTTGGGTAAAGAAGTTAATACTCACTGAGGACCAATGAAGGTTTTGAGTTGCTGAGAAAGCTAATTACTCTGGTAATTATTCTGTGCATGTGTGAATGAGAATGTGTGTGTGGTTGTATCTGTGTGTGGGTGAATCGTTACAGTTAGCCTTTTCGGTCTCATTGCTCCTTGAATGTGTCAGACAGATTCACAAACCCTGAGACCGCAATCTTTGCACGACCAGTCTTTGTGTAGGTGGATGCTTTTAGTCAATCTAGATGGCACAACTAGAAAATAACCACATACCACAATCATTTAAAAATAATCTGACCATAAATAATCAGATCAGACTGCAGTTTCTGGGACAATTGTTTGTATTAAACGCTTATTCGACAAACCAGCATCTTATGAATAACATATCGGTATTTTTTCAATTGAGCCGCTATACAGCACACTGACAAGGTTAGAGGCTCCATTTCCTCTTGCGTTCAAAGGGTCGAGCATGGCAGTCTGCTGAGACTATTTGACTGCAGCATGAATCAGCAGGAAAGCCTTAGCGTTCACACCGGGGCCATTCTCCCACAAAAAAAGGATCCTTACAAAGAAGGAGCACATCAAGCGCAGGCGATGTCTCCTCCGCATTGTCTGGCAAACCACGATGAGCCCAATGATCAGAAAATATCACAGTATTGCAGCAGTCGAGGGAAAAACCGCTGATAGACAAAGAAGATCGTCTGTTGTCCCGTTGTGTGGTGTAATTTCACATGAATGCATTAAGAGGATTAAGGGAGGAGTGTGAAAACTCACAGCCAAAGACGTTGGTGGCTTATAATGATTTTTTTTTTTACACAACTTCAACAGAATTAAAAGAACAAGATCGGTATGTGAGGACAGATACAATGCAGTGGATCAGTTTATTGATCTATTTCCCTCGAGGCTTGTCCTGTCCTGTTTTCTTCAGCTAAGAAATATCGCAAGAAATCTGATGTACATAGTCTTCTACGGATCTTAAACTATTATTTCACCTTTTCATTTCCTCTAGATTCTATAATTTCCTCTACACATTCCTCAGTCAAGCAGCTTTAAATCAATTACAGTTGGTTAAAAATGCAGCTGCCAAGCTATTAACTAGAACGAGCCGTCGGCCCCACATTACTCCTGTTCTTGCGTCCCTCCTTTGGCTTCCTGTATCATTCACACAAACTATAAGATCCTGTTGATTACATATTAGGCACTGCATGACCTTTCCCCCAGTTAAAATTCAGACTCATCAATCCTCATTCTACTTCTCGACCACTACGATCCTCAAATCTCATCTTTTTATCCATCACCTGCTCCAAATGTAAAACAAAATGTGATCACTGGTTAGCTTAGCTTAGCATAAAGTCACGAGACAGGGGGAAACAGCTAGCGTGAGTCTGTTCAAAGTTAAAATCCACCTTTGACTTGGTTTAATCTGTACAAAAAACTAAATTAAAGAAATGACAAATGTGTGTTTTAAAGGTCCCATATTTTATATATTTATATATTCTTGTTTCCAGTCTTTATGCTAAGCTAAGCTAACCAGCTGCTGGCTGTAGATTCATATTTGTGTACAGACATAAAGAGTGGTATGGATCTTCTCGTCTGACAGCAAGAAAGTAAATAACAGCATTTCCCAAAATGTCAAACTTTTCCTTTAAAATAGTTACATTACGTTCATTATACTCATTATCATGAGACATCATGAGATATGAAAACATAACAGCACCATGCATATTCATCTATGTTATTTATGGTGTGTTTTAATAGAGGCACACATAAACTAATTAGTGTAATTGCCTGACTGTGTTTGGCTTCTTCATCACTTTTAGATTTACATCCCTGCTTCTTGCGGGCTTATGGTATACTTACAGCTACTTTTATCTCTGCAGTGGCAGCCAAATACCGCATTGTACTTGACGTTATGAAAACCTCCCTTAATAAATACGAAAGTGCGCTGCTGATCAAGGCAAGGAAGCACCCTTTTATGAGCTCTGCAACATCAAAGTAAAAAAAAAAAACATTATGGCTTCTTCTCTTCAGAAGTCCAGGCTCTCTGCCTGAGTCTCAGAAAAGCAACCACCTGCTGGCAGCTCCTCAGCCTAGGAATATGCGGAGCCATCCTAGATAATTTAAGAGTTAAGAGTATTCTCAAGGCATAAATATACCGCTATATCGTCTTCCTCCTAAAAAATTGAATTATATTTGAGTCACAAGATTTTTGGCCTAAAGCAGTTTCATGCCTACAACCCTGATTAACTTACGGAGCAGCAGCGAGGTGGTGTTTCTTGTACAAACTGTACTGTTTAGACTTCTGTAGGTGTAGGAGGCCTAATGCAGTGAATCATCTGTGGTGGGAGGATCCCAGATGATAACCACAAAGGCCTTTTCTAATTGGTGTTTTATTTTTGTCCAGTTGATTTTATAGGAGGGTTCGACTCATATGGTTACCAGGGGCCTCAGAAGACCTCCCACCTTCAGCTACAGCCCATGTACATGTAAGTATAGCTATACTCTGTCTATTTATGTACAAATGTCCTTTTGAAATACTTTCATTGTGTGTGTTTTTTTATCACATCACCACCAGTCTTAAAGATGAGGATAAATGTGGTAAATGGTGCCAGAAATCCAGTTTATGTTCCTCAAATATACTCCAGATCCTCCGAACCTCTTAAATTCCCACCCGACCATCAACAGTAATCAGTGTTTTGTCTTTGTTTAATATCTTGAGTTCTGCAGTGAGGATGATATGAGCACATTCTCGCTGTATCAGCATAAGAGCTCATCATTTATCAGCCCAAGGTCTCATCGGTTACCACTGTTGGAGCGCTTTTATCACTCCCCTCACACGTGGCAAATAAAGGTGGGGTTGTGTGACGAAAGCCGCTGAAGCTGTGTTTCATAATTCGCTGTTTTACCCTCAATAAATGAAAAGAGCATCCTCCTGATTTTTTATTGATGTGTGATTAGATTCTGTTGTTTTGCAGGCTAGATTCTAGTTTATATGGTGATTTACAGAGACTCAAGCCACAGACTCCAGTTTTGTCGAGATCTTCAGCTATTCTTAGGCCCGGAGAGCCAATAGGGTAACACAGGTCTGAGTCCAGGCTTAGACAGCCCCGCATCAATCTCGCTGTCTCACTTCGTTGTGTGGAAAGCGCCAACCAACACAGCAAAAGTACACTAACAAACAACAATACGAAATACTGGCGATTCAACTGATGTGCAGGAGACAGGTGATCAATAGCTGTTTTTATTAGAGAAAAGAGCCAGGGACAGATGCAGACGGACAGAGAGAGAGTTGGAGCGAGAAATTGAGATCAAGATGGGTAGATGGGGGGGGGGGAAGAGAAACACAGAGTGATGGATGAAACATAGGACTAAACAAAGAAGAAAGGCAATAAAGGGCCATTCTGTAGTTTTATATGTCCCCTGTGGAAGTCATAACACAGATCATAAATCATCGACCCCCCAAGATAATGGCTGAAAACACAAACACACACTCTCTCGCACAATGAATACACATCTGTGCACAAACAGATGCAGGCTTATACACTAATACACACAAACACTGCATACACATCATGTCTAGATACGGACAGCAAATGTGCTGATAGACGTCTTGTGCTTTAATACACACACACACACACACACACACACACATATCGACACACACATGTATGCCCAACCACTTGCACAAACATCATCAATATGCTATCATTGTTCCCCAGCTGTTGTCCCTTCACTTTGGTGTTTATTGGCTCCGGCCAGAGGGACTAATAAAAAAAGCATCAGCTGTATCGTCCCAATGGAAATCTCTCACACCCAACCACCCACACACACAAAATAACTTCACCACAAATAACCCCTCCAGAATATTGTAGAAATCTGCACTTCTTTGCAAAGAAAAATAAATAAATCAACTTATTGCTGACCTCCAAAAACATGTGTTTTTATCGTCTGCATCTAAAATCATCCCAAAGACATCAAAGCATCTAAAAAACAATATAGAGCTGAAATTTCAAGTTCTGACTGTAAACGTATTATTTATTTTTCACACAATTGATGTTTTATTTCTGAGTCCCTCACCACTGAGCTCTTGGTTGCTCTTGTAGCCAGTTTATTCAGAGCTAAGAAAATGACATTAGGAATGTGTTAAATGTTGATGGGGAACATGACATTTAAAATAAATGATTCTGAAATCAGGGTTGGATTGGTATCAGTGCTAAAGAAATGTATTTAGTAAAGTCATGTTAGAGCTGTGCTAACGCAACTTACTCAAGTGGCAGTTATAGGCCAATGCTAAATGTTAAACTGCAACACCTGCTTTAACTACCTCTCTTTAGCATTTACCTCAAATGTGAAGCTATTGTAACATTAGCACAAGCAGAGCAAAGTCATAAAGGCTGTTATACATCAATATTTACCTGAAGTTTGCTAACATTAGCCACCATAAGCTAGTGTTAGCAGCGGTGCGGTTTTACCACTTATGAATTCAACTTTTAATGTATGGAAAATGTGTTATTTCTTGTGTTAAAGGTCTCAATTTAAATAGTCCCACTTTAAAGTAATGTCATTTACATTGTGTCAATATTTTTTTGCCAACCAATTAACAGGTAGCAGGTAGCATTTTGTTTCTTACTTTTCATGTTTTTTGTTCTTAATAGTTTGGGGAAAGTATCAGAGTCAGTATACGTATATACCCATGAGGATGCTCTCAAGCTGTCTCTCGAGTATTATCGTTTATAAAAAAAAGACAAAGGACAAGTGTCCTCATTGAACATTATGTTGTTCAGCCTATTTGCCAGAGTGAGTCACTTTATCAAGGACGATACTAAGCAAATGCACCGCTAAGCATTTAATCACAAACCTCTTAATCTTTACTGTCCTCAATTATACTTCAAACAGTTGTGCTTTAAGAGGTTCACATAAACATTTACCGTTAAATCTATGCTAAAGCAATAAAAGGGATTCAGTCACTATTTTGTATAACCCTCTCCTCTCCTCTTCATTCAGGTCAAAGTAAACCCAGCTACTCCAGGAGCGCTGCCTTACCAACCACCGCTGCTCAACTTTTACTATCCGACTGTCTTTAATAAACAACAACCAAGACACAGAGAAGTGGACAGGATGCAGAAGACACTAAGATATTCTCCGTATCTCCCTCTACACCCAACCCCCCCACCCCCCTACCTGTACTCGGTCTTATTGCTTCCCTGGACTGCCTGTCTGCTGTTTTTAATGGAGTTATCTCTGTTCCTGATGAAACACTGGCCTCATGTGGTCGAACACGGTAACTGCAGGACATGTGTGAAACACCAGTACAGGCAGCTCCAGTAACAACTGCAGTTTTGTGTGCGTGTGTGTTTGTGTGTGTCTGCGTGCTTGTGTGTGCGTGTGTGTGTGTGTGTGTGTGTGTGTGTGTGTCAGAGGGACGCGATCAGGAGCCAATGACTTACATCCTCTTGTGATGTTGGATATCTGCATTGTGAAAGAAACCCAAAGTGTTTCTTCAGGCTTCCAAGGAGAACTCATGATGTTAACACGCAGCACTGTTTCTTCAAGCTGCTGCAGACAAGTGCAGATATGCCTGACCAAAGAGTAAAAAAAAAAAAACACTAAAAAAACAGCGACACGTGCTTGTGTATACAATAGAGCCTGTTAAACCATCTCTGGAACTGTTTGCTCTTTGTGCCTGACACACCATGCTGACCAAGCATCCATTAACAAGACGGCCGATATAGGAATGTCAGACATCATTTATTTTTTTTCTACGGTTACTTTTTGGTGCAATGTGGAAGCTCGTTACAAGTCAAGACTCAAGCACGAGCGCACGCCACACACTTTATTCTGCAGTTTCATCAGAATGTCAAACGACAAGTGCAACGCGTAGATCTACATACTTTCAGTCCATATGTGCATGTGTACAGGAAACATTCACATACACAGGCATTAAGTTATGCATATGTGAATTCACACATGCATGCACACACACACACACACACACACACACACACACACACACACACACACATAACAGATGTATTAACGTTTTTACTACTAATGTGAATCTTAACAATGTTTACAATAGAAATTCAGTCTGCCGGACAGGAAGACAGAAAGGAGACTTTCTAGCTCTAGCATCTCAAATGTGTTTTCTGCCACATTTAACAGACGGGACAGATGTTCCAGATGTGTCCTTTGGTCTCATGCTGTCTAAATATTTGTCTTCCGTCCAAGACAGACTGGTAGAGGTAGATAAAGACAGAACATGACAGAGAAAACAACCCCAGAAGAGGGATTGAGGTCAAGCAACAGTTTCCCTTCCACCTCCAGCTCTCAATGACAAGCTTCCCTCATCACTTCTCCATCTCTTTCAGCAGGCAAGTCTTTCCCTTTTTCTGAATAATAAAAAAAAGCCGGAGGCCAGATCAAGTGCCCAATCAGCTGAATCGGAAGCATCTCGCTCTTCCTTATAACAGAAATAGTTCAAAATCTTCCACAGGCAACGCTTACAGGAGAAAACACACCTTTTACAGGAATGACAATCACAGTCAGGGTGGCCTGGATCTTATCATGGATTGGATTGCATTAAAAATAAGACAAAAGTAGAAAAATGGCCGTCATCGCATCTAAATTAGATGATTTGATTAATATATTATTGTTTTGATATGTTATATTTCCAAACTACTGGTGGATGACAGAGATTGGTGAAAGAAGGAAAAAACAAAAGGCCAAATCTCCGATGACACTGCACACGTTCGCCCTCGCCTGCAGAATAACAAGGACAACAATCGTACCAGAGAAATGCCAGTCACAGCAGCTCCCTCTCTTCACCTCACCACTCAAATTTTAATGTTGAAAGTGCCAACCATATCACCACATGGACATCTGCAGAGCCTGCTTTCTGAAAGCCACAGACAAGGACCAGAAATAATGGGTCTCAGGTTCACTTTTCTTGGGTTCCAAAGCAAGAAAAGAACAGGATATCACAAATCAAAAAAATCCACATTAGCATTCCAGGCGGCCAGCAGGTTTTCTCTTTTATTCTTCTCAGAAAAATCCAACTGATTCTTAATGGAAACGTAACTAAGCACGTTGCATTTGTGTTGCAATCACTGGACCAAAAGTTTGAGGCCTTCTCCGTCAATCAAGGAACATTTCTGGGTGGAAACACTGACCTAACGATGGACTATCCCGCTCCACAAACTACAAAGTCCACCCCCCCCCCCCTCTGCCAGTAATTATCAGCAGTTCATGTTTTGTAACAAAAACTCTGTGGGTTACGTTCAGAGTCGCTGCCCCGCGAGGCTCCACCGACGTTCACTCCGGAGGACAGAAACAACATTTTATGTGTTTGCATGAGGTGTTTCCAAACTGTTGCGTATTTAATCTCATGCTGCGTGTGACTAACTAGCTTCTTAAGATGGGAACTGTTTGGTTTGTTGAATGCTCCTCAACTCTCTTCAAAGAGTCCTAAATGTGAACTTTGTGATTTTTCTATAAATAACACAGTCTGAGTAAAGGAGATAAAATAGCTACTACAATGTAAAACGACGAAATGTAACTTTGAACTTCTAGACGTTTTTTAATCACATGTGGCCGTGTTTACTGTTTTTTCTAGTTGACTACTAATGTATGATGTTGTGTACAAGTGGGACTACTGTGTTTTATTTCTTCTAATTGTACAGTGTATTTTGAAATGAGAGAGTAAGAGGAGAATGGGAGGAAAGGGAATTAGTTGCACTATAGGCTGTAATTCTTTCATTAACCTTTCTGTCAGGGCGAGAAATTCACTTTCACTTCAGCACGTAATTAACATTACAATATTAATTTACATTTCTATCGTCAACCAACAGCACATGTTGCTTTTTATTAAATGAAATAACTGCAGATAAAGTGTCTTTGCGAAATTCAAATTCAGGACGTAATGCTGTGAAAAGGGTTACATCCAATATTTAGAAGCTTAATTGAAAAAGATAGTTGGTTGTGTCATTAGCAAATTTGAACTGAAAGTGAATTTATTTGTTAATTTGTCTTTAATGGAGTTGATTAAGTCAATACCACCTGGTACTGTGGAACCAATATCAACATAAACGCCAATCTGTCAGATATAAGAGAGGATTTCAGATATATAATGTGACCCGTGCGTGTGTGTGTGTGTGTGTATGCGTCTGTGTGTGCGCGTGTAAGACTTTGTACCGCAGTACATTGTACTTTTCTGTCATGGTGAACTGAAAGACACTTAACCCAGAACCTGCAAAGCTACGACTTCATCACAAACGAAACTGAAGGAAATTCAAGAACTCATCAAAGATCGTTAATGAACAGCAATAACAACAGTAATAATATATTTTAAAGTAATAATGAAGACAGATTCTCTAAAGTGTGTTATTTATCTTCACAGCTGCTTGATCACATTTAGACTTTGGAACAGTCAATAGAGCTGTTTGTCTGTGGATCTAAGGATGCACATATGTACATAAACAGTTAAACATTTGCAGAAGAAGTTGGAGGCAAGCCGTTATTTTGTTGAATGGTGTCAATAAACATTCAGTCAAGCTATTGTAAGGTTCTGAATCTGTACTAAGTTACATATCCCTCCTTAAATATAACTACTACATTTTGAAGCTTTAAAGTTGTGGCTAGATTAAACTATGGTGCTGAGTAAATGTATGAATATTATGAGAATACATATATCCTGTGTTTTGCAAAACTTTCAAAAGAAATTCACAATTTATTTTGCATTTTGATAAAGCGAAATGCACCATCTTCAGCTTAATTCAAACTACTTTGATAAATATTTTGAAGTGTTCAACAATTCAAAGCCCCTGGAAACTTGTTTTAAATGATAATTCTATGACTATAAAAGCAAAAATCTAAAGTTAAAGTTATTTAGTTGTTTTTTTAATTAAGAGTTTAACACTCAAAATATCAGTTTGTCATCGTGTGTGGGTTTGGTTTGACCAGATTTGATTAACAGTGGCCTGATGGCCATTTCTATAAGTGATAGATAATGCGTGTATTCACCCTGTGATTCTGATCCGCTCCAAAATGTAATGGCACGTGTTACACGGTTCCACCAAATTCCACCAGTAGAAAAACAAAGAAACCATCAACCGAACCGAAAACAGAACCACTTTGGCGTAGGTAAAAACCCGACTCATGTTTTGCTTCAAAAGTTGTAATGCACAGTAGAATGGGACATCACCTCTTGCTATTGGAAGCTCACCGAGACCCAGTTAAAATAACCAAAACTGTGCTAAATTTGATCAAATTGTTTGCGTTCATGTAAGATCCCATTACTTATTTAAAGAAGCTGATTGAGAAAATAAGTGTTCTGGGTCTTTAAGTATTGCCATTGGTGCTTGCTCAATTAGTTTAATAGGAAAATACAGCTGTAAAGGGTAAGAAAAGTCAAGTAGGAATATCATGCAAGAGAATTGTGTAGGACCCAGGACAGAACCCTGAGGTACTCCTCAACTCAGCTTCTTTATATAAGCAGTAGACAACTGCTTATTATAGAGAATGAACATTTGTTCCTACAAATTGTCTAATACTGAAATATTTCCCTTCATTTTAATGTTAAATTAAGGGACATTAGACTGTATGTAAGAGAAGCATTTAGAGAGTGCAATAACACATAATCATAAGACATTGAACAACTATTCCCAATGTCAGTACGTCATCAATGCAGAAACATGTCGCAAACTTCTAGTGAAAATGGTAATATCCAAACTCTGTGGCTCTGGGTTGATTTGTTAATGTTCACCACTGACTAAAACCATCTTTTTGGATGTCTTCTCTTTTTATGATAGTTTTCCCACAGGTGACTGACTGTACATAAACTAGACACTTGGGAATAAAGTAGACAATGTAAAAGGAAAGTCTATTTTGTGTCCTCTCTTCTCTGACACCTTTCAGTCATTTTTTTTCTGTGACCTCAAAGTATTTACATTTGCTATTTGTGCTATTTATGCATGTGAAGGACAACGTATTCACCGCATTTTCCTTGGGGTTGAGTTTCTCATTGTTGTCCAGTCAATTGTTTTTCCATATTTAAGTTCTGAAGAAAACAAAGAAAAGAGAATCCACTTTCTAAAGTTGATTGAAATGAAGCTAAAACAGGATCCAAAAAGACAGCTGGGGGCAACATCATCACACATCCGGACCAGTGGTATCAGTATCTCCTTAACTTGCGCGCACACACACGCACACACACACACACACACACACACACACATAATCATTGCCAGTAAGCACTGTTGTTCATTGCCAAAGAAACATACCAGTAACCATTAAGAGGAGTAGAGTAGGTGGTATTCCTACATCCTCATCTCACGCTCAAAGGTAAATTCTGTTTCTAAATCCCTGAGAATAACTGTGTTAAAGTAAAACACGAAACATCTCCCCAATTAGGACTACAAACCCCCAAGTGAAAAACAAAAGTCCTCTTTACAGATGCATTCGGCTGAGTTTAAGATGGAGTAAATGCTCAAGATTGGAAGTACTTTAAATATTTATTTGTAGCCTGCAGTCTCCCCACTTTTTGACCTGTTTAATGTGGAACAGCACACTCCAGAAAATGTCTGATGGGTTTTCTGGCTTTATGTAATAAGTGGATGACTTGCACTTGTAAAAGCTTTTTAAAATCGTTGGCATTTTCCACTAAAACCAATTGGGCACAGCCAGGACAAGCAAACTAATTACCATGCGGCTTGCGCCCTATGGCATTAATGAGGAATTGTAACAGAGCTAACAACCCATTTTACAGACGCCCCAGTTTATTTGAAAGTTGTGCCAACAGCGCTGAACTAAAAATGTGTCCGTCCAATTGACTTTTATTCTTTTGTGTTCAAGTTTGACTTTCCCTGTCGAAATGAAATAAATTCAGGTTACGGGGGATTTAATGAAGAGGAGAATTGTGTGTGTGTGTGTGTAATGCAATGAGAAGAGATAGGGCTACAACCTTTTGAAAACTAAATGTGGCCTGCTAGCCTACAACTATTACTAATAATGATATAATAGTTATGATAATAATAATAGTAGCACAATGTGACTTCTTCAAGTTCCTCAAAGTGCTCCTTCCACCGCCCGATAACCTTCTCAGTCAAAGTCAGCATGTTCCCACCCTTGCTGTACACAGCTTGGATGGTTCCCCGCTTCCCCCTCATGAGGTGCCGGATGGTTTTCCAGAAGCACCTTGGTGCCGATCGAAAGTCCTTCTCCATAGCTTCTCCGAACTTCTCCCACACCCACTGCTTTGCCTCTGCCATGGCAGAGGCTGCCGCCCATTCTAGTCCTTCGGTACCCTGGAACTGTTTCCGGAGTCCTCCCGGATAACATAACCCCGACGGACTCCTTCAGTCGGACGGCTTCCCTGACCACCGGGGTCCACCACGGTATTCGAGTGTTACCGCCCCTTGAGGCACCTAAAACCATGAGACCACAGCTCATCACCGCAGCTTCAGCAATAGAGGTTTTGAACATCGCCCACTCAGGTTCAATGCCCCCAACCTCCACAGGGATGTCTGAAAAGCTCTGCCGGAGGTGTGAGTTGAAGATCTCCAGGACAGGGGCTTTCCTCCAGACGTTCCCAGTTCACCCGTACTACCTGTTTGGGCTTACCAGGTCTGTCCAGAGTCTTTCCCCACCCCTTGATCCAACTCACCGCCAGATGGTGATCAGTTGACAGCTCCACCCTTCTCTTCACCCGAGTGTCCAAAACATGCGGCCTCAGATCAGATGATACGATTACAAAATCGATCATTGACCTTTGGCCTAGGGTGCTCTGGGACCACTTACACTTATGAGCATCCTTATGTTCGAACATGGTGTTTGTTATGGCCATTCCATTCCATGATGAAGTCCAACAACAAACGACCGTTCGGGTTTAGATCAGGGAGGCCGTTCCTCCCAATCACGCCTCTCCAGGTGTCCCCATCATTTCCCACGTGTGCGTTGAAGTCTCCCAGCAAGACTACAGAGTCCCATATTGGAGCCCCCTGCAGGGCTCCATTCAGGGTCTCCAAGAAGGCTGAATACTTCAAACTGTGATTTGGGGCATAGGCACAAACAACAGTCAGAGTTTCCCCCCCCATAACCCAAAGGCGTAGGGAGGCCCTCTCGTCCACCGGGGTGAACTCCAATGTAGCGGCGCTCAGCCGGGGACTTGTGAGTAGTTAGGGTTCCAGACGGGGGCCCCGGGCTTCCTCCGGACAGGGTCTCTCCTTTCCCTCTGTATCATGACGTCTCTAACAGTGTGAATAATAATAATAATAATAATAATAATAATAATAATAATAATAATAATAATAATAATAATAATAATAATGCTTATAATGGGATTTATGATGTGTGTTAAATTCAGGAATGGTGTAAATAAGAATATCATATTATATATATATATATATATATATATACATATATATATATATATATATATATATATATATATATATATATATATATATATATATATATATATATATATATATATTTTTTTTTTTATTATGTATTCAAGGATATGCAACATATTTAAACAAAACGGAAACTATTCCCATCTTGAAATTAGATTTTTGTCAAGACAAGGTAATAAAACAGGATCCACTTTATAATTTCAGTCGATATAGCAAAACGAAAATGTTTTAATGAAACTGTCCACAGTAAAGCTGGAGCCTGTGGGGGCCGAAGTAATTTCCCACCACTAGGGTTCCCATCGGCCTATCGCTGCGCTCCTTCATGCTGACGATGAGACCCGGAAGCACCGAGCTGCCTGCTTTGTTTTGTTTTGGTAGTAGGAGTTGGATAACAGGGAGACAGGCCGAGAGAACCGCTCTTAAATGGGGAGAGCCATATCGGGGATGGAAGATGACGGACCGATAGCCGACGCCAGTAAAATGCCGAGTTTTATCAGCAGCTACTGAGGAGGGGAGTGTGAAATTGTCCCGGTACCTGCCGACAGAAACTTCCTTCACGGACAGCAAAGTTGAGCGGTCGGTCAGAGATTTGAGCCGCCGTGTCACCAGATCAAACTCGCGGTTATCCCTGGACGGAGGCGAGCGGGACTCGGGGGAGAGGAGCAGCGAGGAGGAGAAGGATGCGAAGGGCAACAACAACAACAACTGCAACGGAGGAGAGAGGAGGAGGGCGAGCGCTGTTGAGATTTTGAGGAGGAATTTCGGGGTTTCAAAATCTTCCTCTCTGTGTCTAAGTACAAGCAATCGGATGCAGCGCGACGCCGAACATGAACACGAAGGAAACGTTAATAACGACGTTTCAAACGGCTATGGAACTGAACGTGGCGAATGTAAAAAGTCGGAGCAACAAACGGGCGAAGCGGGGACAAAAAACGAGCCGACCCTGAGCGACTTGACGACTTCAGCTGTTCACGGAGTTGAATTTGTGACAGTTACAGGTCAGCGCCATCATAACAGCAACACAGTCACCTTAGACGAGTATTTAAACCCTAAAGAACACATCTACTGCACTGTGTATTGCATTGATAACGACAGTCATCGAGCAGACGTTGAAATCACAGACGATGTCACATCTGACGCACCAGAAATGGACTTTGAGACAGGACAGGACATGGGTTCGAGTCCCGAACCGTCTCTGTACACATTGGACGACCTGGTGGACCCTTTCGGTGACATGGGCCACCGGCTGTCGGTGGAACAGACCGGTGCAGAGACTGCGATGCAGAGTTGCCGGGTGTGCCTGGAAGACAAAACGATCGCACCCCTGCCCTGCTGCAGGAAGGCAGTGTGCGATGAGTGTCTGAAACTCTACGTCAGCTCCCAGGTTGGTAGGAGGGAGGGAGGGGGGTGTTTAGTGCAGCAGGGTGTCACAGTGCAGCAGGGTGTCACAGTGCTGAGGCTGTCCCAGAACTAGTGCTGGGCCAGACAGCAGCTGGTTGAAGCAGCAACAACACACACACACACACACACACACACACACACACACACACACACACACACACACACACACACACACACACACACTCTGTAATGTCTCTCTGTAACACTTTGTTATGTTATGTTTGGAACCAAAAATACCTGGACCAAGGTCATGTTTTGATTAAATATGCTCTCGACAGTAAATTAAGGACAATATTTCACAAAAATGTTAATAAAGTGTCACAGGTAATATCGGCAGTGATTACACTGTGATACATTGTGATAACAACAGTGTTTCTGTTGGTACCACCAATCTGGGTCACTGACACTCTGCACTACAATTGGGAAGGTTTTCAAAAGATACATTGTGTGCTTTTATTCAGCAAAATGTCCTTTCTCTCAGAATCACCTTATTGTATTCTGTTGTACAATCCAACAAAACACACCTGTGTCCTTCAGCTTGGCAGATTTTCTAAATTGTTTCCTACACTTCCCAAAAGGCCTTTTGCTGATGCCAGAAATTATGCTTGAGCATCCAAGCAGCAGTTTTAGGTGTACACAGAGGGCGCAGCAGCACCATAGCAAAGCAATTCAGTAACTCAGCTAAAATAGGTCACAATGGAGAAAAACAATGCATTCTGTAGCCAAAAGATATGTTTAGTATTTGCTCCTGTTCATTGATTCTGGTGAAGATTTACACTTGTGAATTAAGGAAGTGAATCATTTATAGTTTAAACATTTACTTCCATTAATTCAGTATATCTGCTATAGAAATAGGGAAATGTAAGGCACGTTGCTTTAAGTGCCTTGTTCTTGAGCTGGTATGTTACTCATTTTACGAGTTGGGAAGAAGTTACAATCTTAGGTCCTGGCTACTGTTTCTGTAATCTGTTTAGATAAAACAGCTTTTATCAGTCATCCACACTGCAATTATCTTGCTTTGATATCAAGACATGACTATTACTTACACAAACACAGAGACAAGCAGACTCTCCGATAAGCACACTGAGAATAAGATAAGGCTCATGTAAACTATCCTGTGTAGGTGGAATCTTTTTTCCCGTCAATGTACTGTAAACCTTTTTTCAGCACTCATGCTTGGTGTTGGTAAGCAGTATGTCAAGATATCGGTGGTCAACTGTAGGTGAGACCCTCGGTGGGGGTCAGTACTTTGCTCCTGGACACTTACCTGCCTTTTCAAATAAAGGCAAAAGTTTTGGGCTTATTTTATTTTATAAATAGGGATAACGTAAGTCACAATCTAGAACTCATGTACCCCTTTATTGTCACCACCCGTCATGTTCCAAATACAATTTATGAAATACAAGCTGGATGTTATTTCACATTATTCATTTTATGAATTACGACAAGTTTGCATTTGTGCTCAAAGTTTCAAACTTATTAGGGGTGGGAATCTCTAGGCAGCTCACGATTTGACTCAGATTCAGAGGGCTGTAATGGGATCATAAAATGATTATCGTTGCATCTTGATGCATCAGCATTTTAGATTTATGTACATGATATATTTCTCACTTTGTGACTCCTTGCTATGTTCAGAATCAGAAATCCTTTATTAGCCCACAACGGGGAAATTGACCTTGTTACAGCAGGAGAACATGAGAGGTAAATTGGCGAGTACACAATAGTTAAATAGAATAAAAATACTAAGTGGTTGATAACAAGTTGTAAAAGTGAATATTGCACATGGCAGTGATAATTGCACAACAGTGGTGGAATAGTCTGTTCTTGGTGTGGTGGGGTGGTTGTACAGTCTGACCGCTGCAGGGACAAAGGACCTACGGTATCTCTCTGTGAGACACCGCGGGTGAAGCAGCCTGTCGCTGAAGGAGCTGCACAGTGCGGATTAAGTGTCCTGGAGGGGGGGGGGGGCGGACATGTTGTCCAATAGAGAGGGCAGCTTGGCCGTCATTCTCCTGTCTCCCACCACCTCCACAGTGTCCAGAGGGCTCCCCAGGACAGAGCTGGCCTTCTTCACCAGTCAAAACATAGCATATTTGTAATGATCTATGATTAAAATAAACAGATGAATTTATTTCAATTATGTAATAGTAGTAACAGAGATATTTGTCAACTGGAAGGTTACATATGCCATCATATTTCCCAGCAATGCATTGCAAAGAACAACAACAGGGAAAGGAACAAAAGTGTGCCTGTAGCAGCATCCTTGTAGTAAATGAACACAGACTTCAACTTGATGACATTAAAAAGCTGAAGAAGTAGCCTAGCTTAAAATGTAAACACGACACAAATACTTTTCGTCTGTTAGGTCTCACCATCCGATTGGTTCAGCAGTAAGGAACGTACAGGCCGGTCTTATAAAATTGTTAAAGGCAACCATAAAGTTGAGAATTGGGGTTTATATTATAGGCTAACACCTAAGAATCAAAATGTCACCCACCCCTATCATTTATCCATAACTATTTCGCTGTTCATTCTTTACTTTTGGCTAACAAATGTAACTGTTTAGCCAACTAACATTATATCAACTCAACAGCTTATTCATTACTTTTAGCTGTTTCAACCATGTGTCCATTACCAGCTAATTATTTCAACTCTGCTCACTTGGTGACTTTTGGTGTGGTGTTTACAGCTGACTGGTTGATGTGCAGCTTACTGGTTATGTTGTAAAAATCTGCAACACAGAACATTTATAATTTCTATTATTAGCTCAGTTTAGCAGAAGTACACCTCCGGGTACAAATACTCCTAATTATGAATCACTGTTGAGAGAGTTTCAACACCACAATGTGCACACACCTCAGACAGGCCTAACAACTGTATAATGTCACAGCATGCTGACACTACATAGTACTAGTTTTAGCTTTTACTCAGCTTCCAGTCATACTGTCCTGGGACACCCATATGCCCATTGTTTTACTAGGTTTATCATGTTTATGACTTTATGTTAGCTTCTGTTTCTTCCCCACATTGAAAAACACCGCACTCAGTGACGTGTGTGTGTGTGGCTGCAGTACTAACCTGTCTAACCAGTCTGGCAGTGGTCCGCACAGTGTTAGTGTTGTGGCAACATCAGCTCTCATGCCTTTCAGATGATACATTTGTATAATTATGTGACAGGCCTTTAGTCTGTGTGAGCTAGCTGTAGGGGATGTTGGGTGTAACAATATGCTATTGTTCTTCACACACACTCTTACAAACACACACACACACACACACACACACACACACACACACACACTGACAAGTTGCCTTATCGCATGTCAGTACAACTGTTCTCACTGGTTGGGATCAACTGAACATGTGGGGAGAAAAGAGACAGAAAGAAATGAGGAAGAGAGAGCTATGGAGGGAACAAGAGAAGAAGAGATGCCCTGGGAGGAAACATAGACAAAAGAGAGCATGATGGTGAAAAGGAGGTATGATACTTACTGTATGTAAGGTCAGATTAGATGAGATCTGGACACACACATTTGTATTGCTTTAGTTTTTTAGGTGTGAACTTAGTGACGGAAGATTTCTTTGAACAGAGTATAAAGAGGTCATGAAATAGTTGACCCTAAAGTAAGAGCATCACTTCAATCCTGTGTGCATGTCATAAAATATCCCTTAAGATGGTAAATAATTGTGTCAAATGTTTGATTCTTTGAAACATTTTTCGGATGAGTAGATTTTGCTTATTTTCAATTCAATATTTCCTTTTTAAAATGTCTGTTTCCCCTGTGGCTCTGTGAAGTCGAGCTTAGTTACTGTTTGTATAGTTCATGTCGGTATACTGTACCTGACTGCAGAGCACTCGGTCTGGAATGGCTAATGTGTGTCTGTGTGTGCTTTGATACACATTAACTTCCACTCTCTCCACTGCCTCCTTCAGCCTTCCATTTATCCACCTCTTACTCCCTCTTTGCTTGGGTAAATTATTAACCATTAACCATCAATGGTGTGAATATGTTCCAGATTTTGCTCTGATAGTCCACCACAATAACACTCACCGTAGACGGATCCAAATTGTAGAGCGGGTCACGTTGCAAGACCTGTTTAACGTTTTAGTGGTAACTGTCACATATTTGAACTTATACTATTTGTAAACCTTTTAACATGCTTGATTCAATTTGAAATCAGAATTTTTATTTGTGATGTTTTCACAGGTGCGAGTAGCCAAATCTTACATCAGCTGTCCAATCCCAGAGTGCAGTGGCTACCTGGAGGAGGGAGTGGTGATTTCCCATTTAGCCCATGAAGACGTGGCAAAATACCGTTACTTTTTGGAGCTGAGTCAGCTGGACTCGAGCACCAAACCCTGCCCCCAGTGCAGTGAGTTCACCTCTCTGAAGAGCCACAACCACAGCCGCTCCGAGCACAAGTACAAGGTAAGATGACCGTTCCAAAACGCACAAGGAAATGCACGAGAAAGTGAAATTCCACTTACGGCTAATGCACGCGTTGCTGTACTGTCTTCTGTCTCTACTGTAGATCCAGTGTAGCAATTGCCAGTTTGTGTGGTGCTTTAAATGCCACGCGCCATGGCACGACAGGGTCAAATGTCGCGAGTACAGGAAAGGAGACAAGCTGCTTCGAAGCTGGGCTAGTGTGATAGAGCACGGGCAAAGGAACGCCCAGAAATGTCCACAGTGCAAGGTAAGGACACACGTTTTTCTGAAACTGTAGAAACAACACAGGCAGAGGGATGCTGAACGTGGTCGCCATGTGAGATGGGTGTGGGTTGACTGATGGAGGGTGGAAACAATGTAGAAGAACAAATCGATGAAGGCTAAGAAGCATGACAGCAAAGAACAGATGATGGATGGGGGAGCTGTAGAGAAGTAGATGGAGGCTCAGATGTGCATCTGGAACAGCGGCACAGAGATGCATAGACAGTGAACATATTGAACAAAATAATGATGCCTCTGCTGCGCAAAACCAAATATGGTAGACTAACTGGCATCTCTCGCAGGGTCATAAAACAAGCCTTAATATCTAATTTGACTGTCAGAAGAGGACTAAAGCGAGACATAGATTTAGCTAATTACCTGTATGCAAGAACTGTTTTTTGCTCGCAGCAGCAAACTTCCCATCTGTGTTCATCGCAATTATGTCTCTGAATTTCTGCCCTGGGAGCGAGGAGGGAGCATCGTGTTTGACTGTGACGCCAGCAAATTGGTGTCATGCTGTGTTTAGCTGAAAAAGAGGCTGAGAGCAGCTGGACTTAATGCCCAGTGTATAGTAAGGCTGCTCACTGCTGCCGCAGCCAAATAGCCAAGATCCATTAAGTGTACTGATGCATGAATTATTGCAGTGCAGTTCAATAGATGCTGAAGCAGATGCTTATAGTTTACAGTTGCATTTGAGTGCTGGTAAATTGTACCCATTTTACAATAACCTGAGCTGATTTTGAGTCTGGAAGGAGAACATAATGACATAGTCAAACTGTGTTCCAGGCTAAAAGAGGGAAATAACTTATGTAGCTCTTTATCAATGTAACTTTGAGTAAATCTCTCATTTTTATTATGCCTCATCTGCTTCTGTAGATCCACATTCAGCGCACAGAGGGATGTGACCATATGACCTGTACGCAGTGTAACACCAACTTCTGTTACCGCTGTGGAGAGCGCTACCGGCACCTAAGGTCAGAAGCTTTTAGCTGTATTTTAATTAAATTTTCTCTGACTGCCTTCCCCCCCCCCCCCCTCTTTTCTTTTCTTTTTTGACGATCTGATTTAATCTTAAACTTCCTGTCGTCAGGTTTTTTGGGGATCACACATCCAACTTGAGCGTGTTTGGATGCAAGTATCGCTATCTACCTGATAAACCTCATCTGAGACGGCTAATTAGAGGGTCGGTGTGTGGTAAGTTGTGTGTGTGTGTTGTGTGTGTTGTGTGCGTGTGTGTACAGAGAAGCTTGAATCTGTACTTTCTTCAAACATTGATACACTTTTTAACCTGGTGAGACTCCAGGGATGGCAATGTTTATTCATGGTGCCCAGAGGATGAGTCCTCTGACTTTCCTCTAGCGTCACCATCAGATCAGAAAGCTCAAAGCACTACCGTGTCTAAGTACAGCCTCAATGAGATGCTAGCATGGCTTTAGACTTGTTTTTCTTAGCATGCAGTCAGGAATATTGAGTTTATATTAATATAGCTGCATATATTCAAACCCGGTTTTACAGCTACTGTGCTTTCTGTTATTATGCACTGATTTGCCAATGTCAAATTTAGTAGATTAGAATTTAATAGTTATTTGGTAATAAACTGTTGTTTACTTGCTGGTGTACTCACATTCCCTCAACCTGCTTTAGTTTCTGTAATTCTGCTTTAGTAAATTGCTTCCTGCATTGCCCAATATGCCCTTAACCTAAAATGATTCAGCGTTACCATGTTGCACACTTATAATTGTAGACTATAGAAAGCAACATTGATAGAAATAGCAGTTGATTAATATTATTTTGGGTCATGCACTGTGTAAAAACCTTGAGTCAAAATGTGTTGTCGCTGCCTTGCCTGCCAGCCCGACTTAGTTGTGATTTAAATTAACCTCTTGTTGGCAACAGCGATGAACACTTCCACAATTAACTCCGTGCTCGCAGAAGCCAATGAGAAAACATTTGTAATGAAGTGTGAAGAGCATTATGTTGGCACTAATTATCCATTCACAGTTATCACATGTATGCACCAGCAAGCCTCCAGGAAGCTGAACTCTGATGGATTTGTTTGACTCCGCTCTCCATGACAGCTCCAGCTAGTTCTATCAGCAGGGGTGCCTGTTAAACTGGGAACTAATTTGTCCCTTAACGAGAACCACTTAGCCGTTACAGCTCTCATCGCTGTCTTCATGCCGCAGACTGTTAGCGGCAACATATTTTGCATGTAATAAGGGACATCTTAATTTGGATGGAAAATTTCCCCTAAAATCTGCTCAGCATTCAGCGTCCTCCGCAGCCAAATTGATGCGCTGGTGGCCAAACATCTTTGAATTTATTTTTGAAGCGATTCATTAAAATTTAAACGGAACGTAACAAAACAACACATTAATTATAAATCATGCAATTTCTATTCCATCTGATAGGAACATTTATTCATTATGGATGATTATTTTTCTCCCTCTCTGTTCTCCTCTGCAGGCACTAAGGTGCTGATAGCTCCGGTGGTCATTTTGCTGGTCGTGGTGCTCGGAGCTCTCGCACTGGTGATAGGTAACACAATTATACACGTGAACACACACACGCACACGCACACACACACATTAATGAGGATGAGCTCCATAAACCGATAACAGCTAAATGGTTTGACTATATTACAGATGATTTCATCCACGCAGTCAGGTAGGGCTGCAGGATATACCGATTCAGCATTGACATTGCAATAGTCACATTAGGCGATGTCGAGTACGGCAAATTAACTAAAACAAGTCATGCTTCTACTTTTTTGCTCCTTGATACAAAAAGGAAAACTTGTACGGTCCATGACTTATATTCAAGAGAAATATGCCATAGAACATCATTTACTCCCATTTAAGGGTTCTTGGATACAGTTTGTTGCTAGCGAGTGACATGCTGGCTCTGCATGAACAGCAAACCACCGCTCACTATCATTCTTCATCGGTTTATCAAACAACCAAAGCCGGCCCCGCTTTGCATTGACAACAATCTGAAAATGAGTGAGAAACAGGAGAAAAACACAGAAAAGGAAGATTTTGTTGCAAAATAATGCAAGTCAGCTCTATGGATTATTATATATTATATATTTTGTCTAAAGAAAGGACGATGTTGACCAAAAACAAGTACTTTGTCATCATCTGTTGAAAATCACTTAAATGTACTTATTACAACAAAATATATATATCGCAATGTTCGTTTTCCCAATATTGTGCTGCCCTACAGCAAAGCATGTCAGTGTCTATGCAAAAAAAAACATGCATGTCCTTCTGTAAAAGAGAAGTAAACTCTTCTTGTTTTAAAATGCCAAAGCTGTTGATCCAGATTACCACTCTCCGGGCTTTTACTTCCTGATACTACATTTACTAGTATTATCATCCAACTGCACTCTGTGAGCACTCTGTAGTATAGTGAACTATTGATGCCTCAGCTGAACTGTAATTAGTGTTAATCTCTTTCCCGTGTCTGTGCGTCTGACCGATGATCCGCTGCGGGCTAACATGCCGCGATGGCAGATTCACATTTATTTTCATTCTTATCAGAATCAGTGTCGTGCTGCTGCTGCTGCTCTCTTTTTTTCTGCTCAATTAATTTCACATATATGCCAAATCTGTAGGCAGTGTGCAATCAGATGGAATAATCAAATCAAATTCATATAGAAAACTCATCAGAGCTCAACATTAACATCTTAAATTGAACATAAATGATTATTAATTAGGATTAGCGTCATTTGAAACAAGGGGAGTTTGCTTTAATCCATCCTTCTCCTCTCTCGCACATCATCTCTACAACCACCTTCCCCGTCTGCAGGTTTGGTAGCTTTCCCGGTCTACTACGTGTGTAAGAGGAGAAAGAAGCAACGCTCGCAGGGCTCCGGACGCTGGATCTGACCGAAACCTGTACTTCAACTAGACCTCACAAATAAAGCAAGGCCTGGATAATCACGCGTCATCACTTTGAGAATATTTGTCTATCAGTTGACCACTGCTGTCAAAGGAATGCTGGATATTCAAGTAGTAGAAGGAAAATGCAAAGTTATGTTGGCTTCTGGAGCAAACACTGTCTTGTAGAGTGCTTTTAACATGATGGAAGTGTTTGAATCCTCTTAAATCTCTGCTAAATTTCACAGTCGTCAACTATTTTTAAGTCGAGAACTTTCTTGATGGCCTCCTCTTGTCCTGGATAATACAATGCAGGAAGATTCAGCAGCGTACATGTGCAAGCTTTTCACCCTTCTGTCACACATTTAACAGCAGCTATCTTTCAGGAGAACAAATCCAAACACATATAATCGTCTGGTGAAAGTTTTTGTTTACACCAGCACATGCGAGGAGCCCATTGGTTAGCCTGATATGATGACATACTACTGTATGGATATTGTGGATTGAAGGTTTGAAATGTTTGAGAGTGTTATAAATGATGAACACTGACACTCACAGAAGAATAGCAGAGACATGTGAGGAGATGGAAACGGAAGTTAGGACGAAGCCATGATGGAAAAACGAGTTCTCACGGATGCAACGAAGCTGGACATTGAATTTTTGTTCGATCCTCCTCTGTTGGAAACTCAATTGTCATTGGATATTGAAAATTCCCATTGGTATTTGACAAGCACACACTATGAAAGAACTTGAAGGTATGGAAGCATGATACTAAACTAGTCTTCTTGTGCACCTGCCCTGAGAGTAACACCTAGTTTAAAAGCCATACCCACCTTAGCTTTCAACAAAAAAAATGGGGGGGGTCCAATATTCAGCCCACTGACTCCTAAATTGAATATTGGAAAGTGGAATTTTAGCAGGCCTCCATTGTTTTCTGTTGCGGTTCTCCATCAACTCCTCTCTGTCCCTGTCTTCCTTTACTGTCCTTCGGGTCCCTGCCCTGGCTGGACGGCGGCTTACACAGCGTCCCTGTCATTTCTGCCATGCCCACATACTGTATGCCAGTATCTGCATCGTCAAAAAAAAAAAAGCTGCTGTGCGGCAATTGTGCCAAAACAAAACGCTGAATGTGGCGGGACAGACCCTGCCCTTTTGTTAGATTTCTTTGTTATTGTTTTTTAGGGGCTGCTTGTTGCAGAGGTTTTTGGGTGGTGATGCTGTTGGTGCGTAGTGGAGTCTGCATACCGAAATAGAGGCTCTGTAAGATTGTAGGAAAATGCGTTAGATAGCTGAAAGCTGCTTCGAATTAAAATGACTGAACATACTATTGCAAATGGTACCTGTACATAAACAGAATAAAGTATTTAAGATTTAACTTTTTATCTCTATGTAGTCTGGGTGGTGGTTTGCTGAAGAGCTAAACAGGGTGTTAGTTAGTAAAGAAGAGGTTATCAGGCTGCTGTGCACTGAAGTGTGTGGAAGATTACATTTCAATGTTTATTATTTGATGTGGTGATCAGGTTTTTAAGAATAGACGCAGATAGTTTTTTTTGCAGTGTTAAGAGGGCATCTGTCTGCTTGAGAGTTTGCGTAGTTTTAATGTACACATCTCATTCACACTGGCACATACTGCAAGAAGGCACACACGTGGAGCGCTGCCAGGAAACGGGAGATTTTCAAGAGCTTTAAAAAGGTCGTCGCCTGGCTGCAGCCAGCTTGTCCTTCAGTTATCCCTCTATCCTCTCCTCCCTGCTGTCGGTCTTTAGTTTTAAAACGGGATGCTTTTGAGCCTCTGATACGCGAGAATAACACGGAGCTACCTGCGGTGCACGTTGCGGTCAAGTACAGGTGGTTTCCACATCACTTGCAGATTTCTGTGTGTGTGTGTGTGTGTGTTTATCCCAACACTTCATGAAGTGATCTGTTTTTTCTTTTATCGCTCCATCTGTGAAGATGTTTTAAAGGAAAGCACAATATATCTGCACATAAAAGATGTGGATTGATAAAATGATAAAAAGTTGAGGGGAAATTCCTCCATTTTGGAACAAACATGTAAGAATCAATGCATTTTCAAATCTGCAGTGGGTTACCAGTGGAATATATAGTGAGTCTTATAGCACATTTCATCCATGAGTCCTCTCTGAAACCAGGATTTCAGGCATGAAGAAAAAGCAGGGTGTTCATGCATGTTGGACATCATTAGCTTGGTTTTATCCCAGGGATCTGACACATTTTCTGTCTAGTACAGTAAAAACTGTACATACAATATATTGTTACACACTGCTTTCAGTAGGTCCTGACTCTGGGTTTGAATCCACTCTCAGGGAGTTTGTTTTCTGTTCACTGTACCCAGAGCCCTCCATCCACATGAGCTGTGCCACAGAAATCGCTGAGCAGCACCGTAGAGTCGATATGCTTCCTGACGCGTTTGCCCAGAGCTTAGCAACCATATTTCATTCCGGGAATTAAATACACAAGAGATCCAAATATCTGTCTGTTTCCCAGCATGACTCAGCTGTTTAGTGATGCTGCTTGAGGGTCAGGGGACTAAAAAGTGGAACAAGAATATATATATATATATATATATATATATATATATATATATATATATATATATATATATATATATATATATATATATATATATATATATATATTAGTAATACAGCACTGGGAAATGAAAGGTGTGAGCTATGCGCCAAACAAAAACATTGAAACTATCAATTTAACAATTGTTCACCTGCATCATATGCATTCATGTTTTATCTAACTGCTCAGCTAGTACTACACTGATATGTTGAATTGCTGCATTTGTGTTTGTTTGAATGAAATATAACCGTGTGTGAAGGACATTTGTACTTAAAATTGTCTTTAGCACACAAATGCATCAGCAAAGTTAATTATTATAATGTTCTGTAGGCACATACATTTGTTTTTACTATTACCAGGATTTTAGCAGAAACATTGCCCTGCAGTTTACACTGTACTACCGCTGAAACGATTAGCTCAAAATTAACAAAATGGCATCTATGATAATTGATTAATAATTTACACCATTAAGAAACAACATCAAACATTTGGTCAGATAAAGTATGTCCTAGGAGCATGGGTTTACGGTCATTTATTTGGTCTAACATTCACTTAAAATATGAATTTGTTCTACCTGGTTACAGCTACAGGGCAAATGTAAAAGAGTGACAGCATGGTGATTGTCCTGGTCAGTCCCTCATATCTGATTTCTCTCACTTTGAAACATTTACATGCGTGTTAAGATGCTATGTGGAAATGCCATCATTGCTTTGTTGTTGTATACTTTCATATTACTGACATTTCTGTCACATTAAGCAACTGAACATGCTAAAACAAAAAGTTGCTCAATATCAATTAATTTAGTGACATGAGCACTATTTTTAGCCAATGATATTTTTCCTTTGCTGGGGTGTATTGGCTGGCTGATTCCCCTGTTTATTTGTTTGTGTTACAATCCCAGTGATATTGGCATACATATGCAATAGTGCCTTCACAGCCATTATAGATCAGGGTGTGCCAACCTGTGGTTCAGTGACACCAAAGATTACAAATGGGGTTAAAAATGTATCACCATCACCAAGTTATGTGTTGGAACAGCTAAAGCAAAGCGTTGAATAATATATATATATATATATATATATATATATATATATATATATATATATATATATATATTTCATATTATATATATATATATATATATATTTCATATTATATATATATATATATATATATATATATATTTCATATTATATATATATATATATATATATTTCATTATATATATATATATTCATATTATATATATATATATATATATATATATATTCATATTATATATATATATATATATATATATATATTTCATATTATATATATATATATATATATATATATATATATTATACATGTATGTGTATATATTATATATATATATTATATATTATATGGATCTGTTACTCCAACATATAGGGCAATGTGCAGTGCAATGCAGCCCTTAATTAAGAGTGTTTTTTAAATATTTTAAGATTAATCCAAACATTTACAGGCAACCGCAATACAGGCTGTCAGCTACATCCCAAATACTATTTTAGTTTTGCACAAGTTAAACTGTCACTTTATTTTGGCTCATGCAAACCTCGCCCTTTCGACCCTGTTACAAAAGTGTATGGCTGCCGTGAGGCAGCAAAAATGCTCAGTGAAGGAAGGGATTATATCTGAAAGATGTGTCCATTTAAAGACAATATATCATAGATTAATTTGAACTCAGGAGGTCTGTGAATATTTGTTTTGCTGTAAATGGTGCGTCATCATCAGTAACAATTTTCACTATGTAGACATGCAAACTTGTTGAAAACTGGTAACATTTAATGGTATTTCTATTCAAGGAAACGTCTTAAACTGGATTACTGTGCTCTTTGTTTGCACTAAGAACAGATTCTTCCACCTGCTGCCACCGTTAAAAAACGTCTGCTGATATTATTATTGTTCACTTAGCCAGGCACAAGCATTGTTTTCATCTGAGGATCTGATGAAGAATAAACTAAACCGGGTTGAATGCCAAAAGGTTCTGGTCTGACTGTTTTATTTTAACATTGACACATTTGTTAATGTTTTACACTGTCTTATTTAATGTGTTTGAGTCACCCACAGTCTACTTTACACACTATGTTTGTGAAACATGTTACATCAACATCTCTTTTATTTGCAACCACTGTTGTGACTACAGTTTCATGTCACCAGGGGTCATAAGTGCACTGCAGGAGGCAAATCCCTACAACCTTGATTATTTTTGTATAAGCAATGCAAATAGAAAATGACATGTATAGTCAGAGCAACAAATAATATCACAGTATTAATTCATATTACTTGGAGGATAAATAATATAAAAAAATAGTAATTGATAAAACGCAAATAAATAAAGGAAAAGATCATACAAATTGTTTTCCTTTAGCATCTTTTGTTAGTATTATTATTAACAATAATAATATTAATAATAATAACTAAGTGGTAGTTAGTAGAAGTTGATATAGTTTATGTTCTTTATTTTAAGAGCTGCATCCAACAATACAAATAGATACATTGTTTAAGAGGTTTAAAAGGAAACATTTTATACAAACACCAGTGGTGGAAAGTATATTCACCCAAGTACTGTGTTTAAGTACAATTTTGAGGTAAGGAAGTTTTTTTAATTTGCGCTTCATTATAATTTACACTTCACTAAATTACTCTGCTGCAATTAAACTAGACTTACTTTTACTTTTGATAAAAAATAATTTTGTATTTTTATTTTAGTAAGCTTTTTAATTAATTTGCTTGTAGTGCGTTACTTTATTTTATTTATCTAAACACTGTGGTATTGCTACTTTTACATAATTAAATTATCTGAATACTTTCTCCACCGCTGACAAACGCATATTATGTATTTTCCTTAACATACAGTACGTTATTGTGTCCGATGAGCGCACTTCCCTATCAGGAGATATGTCCGGTAAGTGAATTACAGAAGCGCGAGCCCATTGGCTTGTGCTCTAAGAGATCCGCTGCCTAGCGCGTGACAACCAAGGAAACCCCAGTAAATACACACTGATCTTACGGCCGGTGCTGCGCGTGCTAAAGGGTCTTGTCTCTGGAGGATATTTGGGGAGTTCATCTTGCTGTCGCTGATGGAGACCAGACAACAAGGTGAGTCGGTGTCGGTTCACGTTAAAGACAAGCTCGATATTTTTCAGACTTGAACTTAAACACTGGGTTTCTTGGCTGTTTGCTGTTGATCTGATAATAAGAACTGACTGCACACGTCACTGTTTGGAGGTTGAAGGATTGGAAAGCAAAATTACAAATCAGACAATACTGGGAAAGTAAAAAGAAATGTGCCGTGACGATAGTTTATGTGCATGTGCTCTTAAATTAGCAAGTAGCCGGCTCTTTAAACTGGCATGTCGCATTTCGTGTTCAGTACAATCTTTCTAAAATGTTAATTTACAAACCTGCCATTCATATGCTGCTTTCTGAAGACATTTGTAATGCCTTCAGAGCTGGTTCACGAAGCAAATAAACACAAATCCAGACATACAGTTGGCCAGTGTGCTGTAGGTTTGTGTTACTGTTTATCCAAGACATCATGGAAACTTCAGACCAAATTAAGTCTTGCTGCTGGATACAGTTTCCTGTCTCAGAGGCTATCTGGTACTCTAATGCATGAGTTTTCAGTTATTTCTGATATTTGTAGAATATCAGTACCAATTTTCGAATGATCCCTGAAATAAATGTAATCCTCCTGTTCTCCACACCTGCATCTTTACTTACTGTGAACCATGCGCATGTCCTTTTGCCTTATCTGGCTTTTGAAGGACAAGTAACCCTTTCGTGTTGTTGGATTTTATTCTAGGCTTACCATTTGTGGCATTAATAGTGTATTATGTGTGCTGTTTTAGTGCTGACAGTGACGGGAGTTGAACTACCGTAGTTTAACTTTGTTTTCAGGCATATTGCTGTTTAATTCAGCCAATGTTTAACTGAGGAATGGGAAAAAATAGGAATTAACTTATCAAGTAGGGTAATGACTCCCACATCCAGAAAGTGGGTTAGAGGTAGTGTTTGCTTATGCTTGTAGTTTATCGCTTGCCTTTACGTACAAGGTCTAAATGTGTACCTGTGGCTTCCTGGGAGTCAGCAGAGCTTTCTGTCCAGAGAGGCTGGAGAACGGCCAAAAGCTTAAAATGTTACCATGAAACTTGATAAACACGATGATTTTAATTTATAATGGAATTAATATAACCCTGCATGTTTATAAACCACCTATCAAGTGTTTTAAAGAAGTATCTACATTATTAGGTCTAAAACATGTACGGAAAAAAGGTTTATATACAGTATACAGTGTTGTTGCTGTTTTGTCGTGCTGCAGGCCACTTGACCTCTGGTTTAGCTTCAATTGATTTTGCAGGCATATGACCATCCACAGGCCTCTGATTTAGCATAGTCACATGACCAGTGGGCCAAATGGGAGTCTTGTGATCAAAGGTATTCCACCCGAGACAAAAGAAAGGGGGAGAGAAATTAAGAAAAGTGAGTAAAGAAGGGAAGTGTTCAAATGCATATCAGATATTTTTCAGTAGTAAAAGCCTGGCAGCCCATTACGTATATCAAATTGGCCTAATGAGCTCTGTTATAAAAGTGATCATCACCTGCTTTTGGCCTGCTGAAATGATGCTTTATCATCAGAGGTCTTTCACTAAATATGGTCTGATGAAATAAGACTTCAGGGATGAGTCTAAAAGATGATTTTTTTTAAATTAAATTAAATGTAATGTAAACTTGACACTTTGATGATATTTGATGCCACCTTTTATGCTTATGTTTTACACTAAAATCTGTGACATTTTCTCCCTTGAAAGAGTGTTTTACCAGCCTTAACGTAGAAGTTAAACTATAAGGAAATCATTGTTAGTGAAACAGCACTGATGGATTTATGCCGGTCTGCTTCCTCCTGTAGTGCTGGAGTATGGTGTAATAAGATTTCATCAGCAACCAGAGACCTTGGACTGCTCAATAACCTCGGATACTCTTGCTTAATTGTTACAAAAGATCTCCTTGTTATATCTGTGTGGTACAGATTTGCTCCCTGACACCCTTTTTAAAAAAAGCATAAATCTTGTAAATCCTGTTCAAACAGCTTCACGAAGTTCAGATCTGTGCCACGAAGGGTCACATGTCAGACTTCCTGTTCCTGTCAGATAAGCTGCCAGTAATGAAACCAACCTCACTGCTATCAAGTTACTGACAGGGCCGTGATGGACACTGGAGAAACACCAAATCCCTCAAGAGGGGTGATGCGTGTATGAGTTGTGCATGTGTGTATAACCAGTTTTCTTGTCTCCTCTCGCCCTGCTGCCTTGCTCTGCTGCAGAGTTGTACTCTGGTGTTCTGAGTGGAGCAGTGGTGGACTGGGGCAGCATGGGTCCTGGAGAGGAATGGGTTAACTCTGCCACACACGAGGGAGAGCAGGGTAAGACTCAACTCTCCCAGATAAAACGATGCAAATCCACACTTAATCACAGGGTGCTGAAATGCAGCTGCACACACAGGAAGTGACGTCAAAGCTTGTGTATTCTGCCTGTGACATCAGCCCGATTGCAGCGTGTTTAGTTTTTAACATTAAGATAAATGCCTCTGCAGTTTTCTTCTTTACGTGATTCAGTGTTGATTTAACTGCTACTAGTCAGGAGAGTGAATGAGTGTGGTCTTTAAAATATATTAAAATATTTCAATTAAATATTTTAGTATGGACGAAATGCCATTCCACTAACCTGAGGTTTTTATTGAATTAAGATAAATTGACCCTTCCGGAGTGACTTAATAAATGGTTTAAGTTATCTGAAGCAGGGCTGCAAGTATATTATAAGTAAGGTATTTCTTTATTGAATAGTCTGCTTGTTAATTATTTTGTCTATGAAAAAGCCTAAGGAGTCATAATTCGAAACAGAAGAAGAGGAGAGAGTATCAAAAGATAATCTATTATTAAAACGGTTTTCAGATTAATTTTGATTCACTTCAGGGCTGTCCAAAATACAGTACATTTTACAAACTCCTTGAATGGCAAATCATTTAAATGTTCAGAGATTTCAAATATGACTTTACTTGTAGGATGCATTGACATCCGAACATACAAAGGTCTGTTTGTTTACATAATAAGATGAATGACAGATATAAATGTGGCCAGACAACATTTGCTGTTGGTAGATAGATTTTGAGCCACAACATTATCTAATAATGCTAACAAATTTGCATTGGATTAAAAATGAGATAAAAGAAGAAGGTTTTAGGTTTTAGTGCCACATTGATCATTACCATTTTGTATTAGTGGGAGCTAAAAGTTGTTGTTTTTCTCAGTAACAAATGATTCATCGATTACTTTTCCAGGAGCTGAGACTTCTCTTTTAAAACTCACTAACTACAGATGAAACTTCCTATATTTTTTTGTCAGTTAAGCTAAAACATTGTTAGAGAGGACTCATCCTTTGCGAAATAAGATGAATCGAGCACTTTCTATTCTTCTGAGATAATGAAAATGTTTTCAACTGTAACTTTGCTCAGGTTTGAATCAGGGCATGTTTTACCCCTCTGGCGAGGAACCGGTTAAAAGGAGCTCATATGGTGATGACGTGGCTCCAGTGGCCCAAAACGGGGAAAACCCAACAGAATGGGGTAAAACTTCACCATCAGGGGACGATCAGTGGGGTCAGACATCAGTGTCCCACTGTGACAACTGGGTCATGTCTTCCACTTGGGATATGCAACTGGACAGCACAGGTGAAGAGAGATGTAGATGTAGAGCCTGTAGAATAGACAATCTTTAACTTTGGTTGAACATTTACTTCTCGTCATAACTGACCTCTGTGGGAACCTGTAGACACACTTGAGCTATAGCTGCCACTGAGGTCAAGTCTTTTGGGTTTTATTTGGTAGTTTCAGGGTTTAGTAGCCTAGATTAATTAAATGCTACACTTTTACACATTGTGGGGATATTATAGGATATTATAGGCAGATTCTGGTATTGTTAGACAAAAAATATATATATTATTATTATTATTATTATTATTATTATTTTTTTTTTACTTTATTAGGCCAAACATAAAGGATTAAATAGGATTTGGTATTTCCCCACCAGGATTTTAGCCTTTGCAGTGTGGATCTTAAACTGTTAAAATGTTAAACTGACATGTAGACTATATTGGGCCTAAATGAAACGTAAATAAAAGTACAGAACACATAAAAAGTCAACTAAATATATAAGAATGGACAAACAAGAGACCTTATTTGTGGTGTGGTGAAAGGGGTGGTATGTGTTGGAGGGAACTTGAACTCATGACCTCAGTATCGTGTATGCATGTTCTAAAATGTGTTTAGCTACTACAAAAATGTACACAAGTGATATACATGAGCATGTTTTGAAGCAATGTAGACATATGCTTGTTTAAAAGTGACAAAAGCACAAGGTCATCTTTTAGCAGCAAAGTTGCCTGTTCACATTGCTTTAAAATGTTGCCTGTGTAACATGATCTGATTGATCCACGTTTAGTAGAGAGCTTAGGATCTGAGCTTACTTTGTTTCTAACCGATGTTATGCATTGAACCGTGACTGGGATCATTAACTCAGTCACGGTTCTCAGCATTCCTAACAATTGGCAATGCTATGGCAGTGTATCATCAAATAAATGACAGGGACGATCTTTCAAAGCCAACATCTAATTTTTCTGTAGTTTTATTTTAAGTGTGACCATGAATTCTTCTAAATATGTTTGTACTACTACAAGACAATAAAATGTCACTGCTCCATCCATTAGTGTGGATAATTGAAGAAGCAGCGTACACACTGCGCCTTTTGTTTCCATAGTCAAACTGTAATGCATGCGACTCTCAAAAATAGTTCTTACATGCACGTTTCAGACAGTCTGTTCTGAATTGTCATGTGCACTTATCTGAAGTTTTAGATTCTCCTTTAAGTTTAGTTAACTAAACTTTTTAGTTGGCTAAAAAGAAACCTGTGTTAGCCAAAAGGAAACCTGCGTTAGCCAAAAGGAAACCTGCGTTAGCCAAAAGGAAACCTGTGTTAGCTAAAAAGAAACCTGTGTTAGCCAAAAGGAAACCTGCGTTAGCCAAAAGGAAACCTGCGTTAGCCAAAAGAAAACCTGCAAAACCTGCGTTAGCTAAAAGGAAACCTGCGTTAGCCAAAAGGAAACCTGCGTTAGCCAAAAAGAAACCTGCGTTAGCTAAAAAAGGAACCTGCGTTAGCTAAAAAAGAAACCTGCGTTAGCCAAAAAGAAACCTGCGTTAGCTAAAAAAGAAACCTGCCTTACCTATAACTAAACCTGTGTTAGCTAAAATAAAACCATTTACCACATGCTACTTATCTGAAATAGCAGTAGGCCTATGCTAAATGTAGCTCCAATAAAGTCCTAAAATTACGAGCAGTTTAAAAAAGCCCAATTGTGTGAACATTACTTCACAAAACTTATTTAGGTCGAGATGATTCTATACAATACGGTATTGTGAATGTGCGACTTCTTAGCATGTTGCATTTATCTCTATAGTGCATTTTAGTATTTCAAGTTTAAGTGAATTAATGAAATTAGTTAATCTTTCATTGTAAATGCCTCCAATAAGTATTGAACTAAGACGGGTAGAAAATATTCAGCGGTCTTCTCATGTCTGCGTGAACAAGAAAATGGACCGTAAGATCTGAGTTCACCATGCACTTTAGCCGACATGAAAAGCTTCCATTTTAACCACAGGGGCTTTAAAAATCTGCTTGTCCTGCTGCTGTGATGCAGAAATAGCCCTCTACTATAGAAAGGCCTTGTACTGGTGTGTAGTGCTGTACACTTGTGTTTGTTAGTTTGTGCATGTGTTTACTGCATGCGGTGCTGAGCCCTCAGGTTTTAAAGTATTTAACTGTTAGCTGAACTGTGTTATAGTAACCACTTTAGTGAGTGGACAGCCAGTTTGTATCAGTATTCACTAACCTTACGCTGTCCTCACGTCTTATAATGCTGCCACATCAAGAGCGAGGACACCTCACCGCAGGTACAGTAATCCTTTTCCATTCTGTGAAAACGTTCACATATCAACTACAAACACAAGTGACTTAATAATTACCTACTCGTATTTGCATTTCCCGGGTTGTGTGTACACGGTCATCCTCTGTTGCCTGGTACTGTGTAGAATCTGTATGTTTTAATTTGCCTTCCACAAATATCCTGCAACTATACAAGGTTCTAATGTGAACATCTCTCACTCTTGACATTCAATGACCAGATGCAGAATATTGCAAGTTATGAAGCATGAAACTTAATGATGGGTTCAATGTGTTTCTGCTGCATCATATATAAGAGTCAGCTGACTGAGAATCGGCTTCCTTTGCTCTGCATGGATGCAAAATTTCATTCATAGACACATTTGTAATGCTTTTTTTCCTTTCTTGGATGTGCAAAGAAAAGAAGAGTTTCTGTGTAAAACTGAACTGCGCTGAACTTCTGGAGCAACCAATATATTTTGGGAATATCTTTTATATACTGTTTGAATAGACAGATATTTATGCCTATGGTTCCATAAACCGTTTTATTTGGAACAGGTGCCAACATAATTTGTTTATTTTGGTTCCACTAAAATCCAATATTGCACACTTTGTGTGTGTGTGTGTGGCAGACTGTAGTGTCCGTCAGCGAAATAATCCATACAAGTTAATCCAGATTAGAGCTCTACAGCCGGCCGCCACAGATTGCATAACTGTCAGACAGATGCAGTCAGACATGGAGACAGACAGACAGATATGTGGACTCAGACATAGAGGCTGTCAGACAGTTAGAAGCACACAGACAAAAGAGCAGATACATTTTATAATAATAAAGTACAAGATAGTCAAACTCCTGATTCACACCAATAAGAATACTGTTACCTTCATTTGACAGACGCTTTTGTCCGAAGCGACTTGCTGGAGAAATGTAGAGTTTGTGGTGTTTTTTTGTTTTTTACTGTGTCTTATCTACGTTTGCTCAGTTTCAGTGCAATCAGTTCAGAAGTTGAACTTTTTTAATCAAATAATTACTTTCATTCACTGATCTTTCTCTGCCTTTTTCTGTTTGTGTCTCCTTCACTGTTTTACAGGCCACACAGAAGTTTTAATGAACATCTCACTGTGTGTGTGTGTGTGTGTGTGTGTGTGTGTGTGTGTGTGTGTGTGTGTGTGTGTGTGTGTGTGCGCTTGTGTGTATTTCACTCAGGTTTTCTGGACTCTGAGCCATTGAGAGAGACTGACGAAGATATGGCGTCAGAAGTCAACTTGAACATTATGACGGATGAGGAGAGAGAGGAGATTCAGCAAGAGTTAGCTAAAGTAGGTTCAACCACACACTCAGAAAAAGAACGAGAAGTGTTGATAGTACGAGGACGGTAAAGGAATGAGTGGCTGTTAAGTATCTCTTTGTCTTTTTGTGTTTATCCAGCTGGAGGAGGAGATCAGTACATTGAGGCAGGTTTTGTCGTCCAAAGAGAAGCAGCACGCAGAGCTCAAACAAAAACTGGGCATGAGTTCTCTGAACGATCTGAGAAACAACTTCAGTAAAGGCTGGCACGACATGCAGACCTCCACAGCGTAAGTTAACGTGTGTGTGTGTGTGTGTGTGTGTGTGTGTGTGTGTGTGTGTGTGTGTGTGTGTGTGTGTGTGTGTGTGTGTGTGTGTGTGTGTGTGTGTGTGTGTGTGTGTGTGTGTGTGTGTGTGTGTGTGTGTGTGTGTGTGTGATCTAAAAGAGAAAGAAAGAGTTTGTGTTTGTGTCTGCAGCACATTACAGAATGGTGTCAACAAAGATGCCCTTTACAACACACACACACACACACACACAACAGCAGGTAGTTCTGTTTTTGATCAGCCAATAAAAGCACACTCCAAACTGAGCGTCTGTTATAAACAAATATATTACAAACCCAATTAAAAGCCCATAATCCTCTGCTCCTGGCAGCACAGTGTGTGTGTTTGCTATCTTTGTTGCACTCTGTAACAGACATCACTAACCTGATTTAAAACGCATCAAATGGCCACGCAGTGCTAAAGGCTATCATGGCCCGCACAACACAATTAGCTGAACATGTTCTGGTAATTTCCACTGTTTTATCAGCTGTGAGAAACATCTGAGAGGTTCCTCCAAATCATCAGGTTTTTCGTGTGCAACTTAATTTCCACATTAGACCGTCAACTATGAGGTCAGACACCAAGAGACAGAGAAGAGCAAGGGGATAGTCCCCAGAGGCCTCGCTGCTTATCCAGTTACACTTGAACCTGAAGATCACTTTACACACACAGTCGCCGTCCTCATCTATAATGAACCAGTGTGGCCACAGGAGTGTAAGGTCGTACAGAAACAGCAAACTTTAAAACACAGGTTTTATATTGATTAACCTGATTGGAAATAGGAAATGTTTTTGTAGTGGGGGGAAAAAAAGGTTGAAAGACCAGACTGTTTCAAATGAAACCACCAGATGCAATACAGTAGATGATAGATAAGATTTGAAACATATAACGTGGGTTTTATTGCCTGTGAGTAGGAGATGGTTATTAGAAAGTGATGTGAATTGGCCCAAAGGCACTTTCATTCAATGATCCTATTTGTTCTAGAAGTATTATGTTTGTGTGTTTACGCTTACGCGTTTGTCCCCATCATGTGCATCTGTATACATTTGTATAAATACTGTATGAAGTTCAGTGCATGTATGTGTGTAGGGAATAGAAATGACATATTTTGAAATGTCTTTATGTCTCAGCTATAAGAAGACATCAGAGACGCTGTCCACAGCAGGACAGAAAACCTCAGCCGCCTTCAACACACTGGGCAGCGCCATCAACAGGAAGTTTGGGGACATGAGGTACACAATGATGTCATATCTTCATTATTTGTGTTGATTGATGATTCAAATATTGTGGGCACCAGTCACCCACTGAATGTGGTTGCTCTGTTGACAGTTGCACTCAGCTCCTCGAGTCAGGAAATGTGTCTTTTGCAGCCACGCAAAGATTTTACCCATCGTAAAGGTCCATCATAAAAGACATTTGCATATCCAAACCTATCATAAACGGCCCTATCCTTTTACGACAGGATGCATTTCCACTTTTATCCAATTCACAGACACGTTTTTATTTGTGCTATCCATCCCCGTCCCTCAGAGATTTTTGACTCTTTGCTCTATCCAGCTCAGGGGAAATTGAGATTATGTAAACCCACATTAAGCTGCTTTCAGTGGGAGCTAAAGGGCCGGAGGCAGAGTCTGTCCTCCTCGGTCACTTTCTTTCTCTTGCTCCGTCTCTTTGCCTCTCTGTCACTCTGTGCTGCTCTGTTTTAAGGAAGTCAACACAACAGTGAGCCAGCCTGCATTGTTCTGTGTGAAATAAATGGAGGATTTGTGCGTATTGTGGGCCTAAGTGACTTCCTGTACTGTCTGTGCAAAAAGATCAAGAAAAGCTGTGTAAGGTCAAGCTGATTGGAGGAAAAGGAACATGTCAACACACATGTTGGTTCCTTATGCATCACTGGGGACATTTTTTAGGCTTTTTAATCTTTAGATTCATTTAGCTGCGTTAATGCATATGGCATTAATATTTTCAGGGATGTGAGTTATTTATTTTATTTTCTTAACTTTTTAAAAAACTTTTCTGAGCTCCTATAATAAACTGTGTAGCCAAAATACAGAAATCAAAAAAAAAAAAAATCAAATAAATAAATATATATCTCATTTTATATCAGTTTTTGACACATTGATACGTTTTTGTCCTGTAACTCAAGACAGTTGCAATATAGAACTTTTTTATAAATAAATAAAAACTCATGACGAAACTTTGACACCATTACTTTGACATCATCTGTTCCTTCATAACATAAGACTTATACCATATTTCCTGTGGAGATTGTAATGTGTTGACAGTGTGTATACCGTAAATGTGTTATTGTTAGATTTGTGTACACTGCTTTTGGAATATAATGTGCAGAAAGGAAACGATACGATGCATTCTTTGGTTATTCCAGCATGGTCGGTCTAGAGTTACTGTTCCCTCGGAGGTATGTCCCTGTGGGTTCTGGCTCGTGTGTGTGTGTGTGTGTGTGTGTGTGTGTGATGGTTTTGCTGTGGATGTGTTTGAAGTATGCTCTTGCATGTCATTTTGTCATATCAAATATTTAACCATCTTCAAAATGGATTTTCAAGCAGAAGTTTAATTCACCTTATCAGGATTTGTGTATATACTGTGTATATAGATAGATAGATAGATAGATAGATAGATAGATAGATAGATAGATAGATAGATAGATAGATAGATAGATAGATAGATAGATAGATAGATAGATAGAGTATATTTGTAATCTTTGTGCAGCTAAAAGTCAGATGTTCCACTCTTTGGACAGTGTTCCTGTGCAGTCTGTCACATTTGTTTTTCAACAACTAACTCTGACTCTGTATTCTTATGTCTGGTGTGTGTGTGTGATTATATTTGGTTTGTGTACTAAATGTTTGTAAATAATTGACTCAATTGAGGGTTTCTGTAAAGTGTGGATAGGACTGAATCTTTTAGTTTTTCTGATGTTTAACTTCAGTAGAACACTTTTTGTACACGTCAAATATAATATAGTGAAATCTAAGTCAAATCTAGTTCCCCAAAGTAATAGTGTTTGTTTGCTTCCAATGGACTTCCCCTTACAGATATGACTAAGCAGTTTCTTTTAGTAATAATAACATAAAATGTTCTACTAAAGCGAATGTGACTGTGAAGTACACAAGGCCTGTCAACATATCTTTAAAAAATGTTTTCCATCTTCCTCCATGCGTCCCAAGGTCCAACTCTATAGGGTAAGCATCACAGAGCTGATTATGTCACATTAGTTGTTCCTCACTTAGGAGTCTTAACTCGATAGATCTCAGTGAGATCAGCTGATGGCACTAACGGGTTGGTACAGTGTGGACAGTCATCTGGACTGCAGCACTCAGTCAGTTGCTTGTCTCGCCTCAGAATCACGTCTAATTGATTTTGTTCTCTATGATAAGCCCAAACGAATGCTCTCAATGAATCATGTGAACAAGTTGTCGAGAACTTTCCCAGTTGCAGGAAAAGTGCTTCAACTAATCCAGTACATGCCGCGGCTGACCATGCAGGCGTTTTCATTTTAGAGCAATTTGAAATGAATATTTAGTTGCAGCCCTTTAAGTTATCATACCATAGATGTGTGTGTAGAAAACAAGTATTTTCATTCCATTACAGATAGGACATCTTTTTAGTAAAAAAAACAAAAACAATTATACAATCTGCGTGCGTGCGTGCGTGCGTGCAACCTGTGCTAATCATTAACTCCTCTCTCGTCATGCTCTCTGGGGACAGCTACTCCATCAGACACTCTATGAGCATGCCCACCATGAGGTAACCACTGTGTGTGTGTGTGAGAGAGTGAGAGAGTGAGAGTGTGTGTGTGAGAGACACGTACAGTAGGTCTATTTTTCCCCCTAATCTTTGTATTTTTCATATAGACCTTGCTCAAACTCCCGGTACAATGCTACTTCAGTGTTTTTTAATTTTTTTTATAGACGCAAATGTCCTTCCATTGACTTTTATTTAGTAAAACTGATGCCAAGAAAGAAATATAATATAATACCAGAGAAGTTTTCACTTGTATTGTTTACACCTGTTACACCCCATACTGCTAAACCCATGTATGTACTGTAAAGTACTTACTGTTCTATAGGAAATGTATCCCAGACTGTTAATCCCAAATATAAACATTTTAGCAGAACATTTACTTTAAAATAATTGTTTCAGAAAATCATTTTGTGCAGTTGTTCAAGAATAATAAAGTAGAATGTCTTTCTTTCTCGCCTTTACAGAAACTCTCCCAGCTTCAAGTCTTTTGAGGAGACAGTCGAGACTACAGTGTCCACTATCAAGGTTAATAGTGTGCTTGTGCATTTGTGTGTGTGTGTGTGTGTTTTTTTTTTAAGTATGTCATGTAGAATATATTTTGAAAGGATCAATTCCAGATTTATATATCTAGTATCAAAGAAACAATCTTATTTGATATACTGTAACTGCATCTATATGACTATTTGCTCGTCCTGGTGACAGAAATATTCACACTATTTAAGAGCATGTAAACTACGTTAAGATCTATAGAAGTAACCTGTGGAAGCCACACAGGGAAACGGGTCAGAATGCTGCTAAACACGATAATCGGGGTGTAAAGGTCAGATTACACTTTGACTCTTGCCGTAAACCTGGTGGTTATTTATGGTCACACTGATCCTGAAACAGTGTTAGCAGAAGCAAACCTCCATCCTTTGTACAACCAGCTGATATTTGATTTATTTGATCACTCAGCAAATAGTATTATTGCTATTATGGTTGTTATTATTATTATTATTATTATTATTATTATTATTATTATTACTGTTTTACTTTTTATTTGTATTTAACAACAATTTAAAAACATTGAAGTGTTTTCTTGTATCTTTTGACATTATGTTTGTTTATATGGAAAACAATGATGGCAATAACCATGTTTTGTTATCTTTGAAAATGAAGATTGACAAAAAAAACATTTGAAACATATTTTATTGCTGAGCAAATAATATAATAATTGTAATATACTTTTCAAGGATAACACTTCTTACGGTTATGAAATACTCTCAAACACTGATTTAAACTCAAAGATAAATATGTTAGTGGACAATGTAAAAACAATATCTGTTTAAATGAATTCCTGAAAAGTTTACGTTTCAGTTTAGGTTATCTCTCAAATGAAACCTGCCTCTCATCCTCTCATGCTCGCTGGCAATGTGTGATGGTGGAAGTCTTTGTAAATGTCTGCCACCCTGAGCCAATTCTGCAGCACAACAGTGAAGCAACGATGCAAAAACTATCAAGTCAGGACATTATGTTAGATAATCTTTTCTGCGTTTTTCCACAGACGAAGGTTGGCGGTACAGAGTCGGGAGGCAACTTTGAGGAAGTCCTCTCCTCCGCAGCAAACGCCAGCTCTCAGGACACGCCCACTAACAACTTGACGGACATCTCCGAGAGGCCGTGTTAGAGCCACACCGTGAGGCGGGACTTAAAAACCCGGAAACTGCTGTGTTACAGCACTTCTCTACTCAATACTCAATACTCTGACTGAAATGTTACAACATACTTGTATTTGATGTCTCATGTTCAGATGCTTTTGTGAAACACGTTTGCGTTTAAGCCTCCTTACACCTGGATGCAACCCTAAATTATTAGACTTGATAGAAAATTGACGTAACTTCTTGTTTGGACCAATTTTACCCTAAATATTCCAAAGCGGCATTTGTCTACTTTTATTTTGAAAGATCAAGACAGCTAGCATCAAAAGCGCTCTGACTATAGTAGAGGATCTGATAACAAACCCAGTGAGCCTCTCAGATTATTCCACATGTAACTAAACTGGGTTTAAAGGAACAATCTGTTGACAACCTAGATCACTTTATGAATTTTACCAAGAGATCAGAGCCGGTTGATCTCTTTGTTGAAGGACTCTTAGTCAGTGTGGTGGAGAACGTACCTCCAAACCACAGACGTTGTTCAGGTGAGGTGAAGGGGAGACGCAGCTAAGCATTAGTGGAAAAAGGGAGGACGAGCAGATTCCAAATCGGCTCCAGAAGTATTTCTTCTGTCACCTAAATTAAGCGTGTCTTGGTTTGGCTCGTGTATTCACTTCCAGTTTTCACAGCTGCACACAAAACGAGAGGTTTTTGATTCCTTCTTTTGTTTTGGAAATTCGACATAAGTGGAAACAGCCATCAAACAGCATCAACACTCATGAATACAACTTTCATACCAAAAACTACACTTTTAGGCTAACCGTGTTTGCTTAATAAAAATATATATTTTATGTTACATTTTACCTTGTACCTTTTTACTAAAACGTTTTTAAAAAATGTGCAGATAACCCATGTGGATGTGGTCAACCCAGGAGTCCTGGGTGAAACAAAATATTTGTAAACTTGCATAAATGATTTTACATTAAGACAGAAGCTCAAGATTTTATTATAGCACTAAAACGATATTTTGTGGACTGACTTTGAAAATACAGCCAGGCATACTACTTTTTGAAAATACAGCTGACTGTTACACACATTTTGCGTATAGTCTGTGCTTTCACACTATAGGACTAACTAGTATATACTGTAGGAATAAATGCAACACTGTATTTGCCATGTGCAGTGAAATACTGACTGCTTGAAAAATGGATGTTGGGCAAAATCTGATTAATCACTTATGCTGAAAATAAAATGAAAACAATTTTGTATCTCAGGTCTCTACAAACCTCTTCAGTCCAGCAGTTTGAGCTGGGGGTGTGTTTAACCTTGTGTTGAACTGCTGTACCTTTTTAGATTAGTGCTGGATTCACACAAGTATACAACATGACATTTTAACCCTAAAATGGTCCAGATACTGTAAAAGCTGAAGCTTTTTCTGAGGCCTATTTCACTGAGCACAGTGTAACATTAATATACAGCTCAGATTGTTTAACTTCCAGATGCAGAACTAACCTGTTTAATGCTGAAACATCACTTTTTACTGTTCTGAAAAGGTTTGTGTCACAAAACATTAAAAATCTCATTTAAATTGTGGGTGAAAACATCCTTTTCTTTTAAAGTTATCGACCTCTGCTGCATAACTTTGCCATCAAAGCAACGTTCTGTTTTCAAAATATAATCTGTTTTGTGTTTCTCATATCGTCTTTCATGTGGTTATTTTTCTTCTTTGCTGTGGTTTGAGAAGATCTCCCGGATCATTTCATGTTTAATGAAATGTATTAAATAAAATTCATGTCAATATTCAAGATCTTGTGTTGCACGAAAAGGTTTGTCAGTTCTGACCAAATAACTGAGGTAATTAATGTTCTGTTATTGGAAAATAAACTACAGGATATATTTACATTTGTATATTGTGTTGGGTTGACATCAAACCGAACTCGGCACCAGTTAAGACTTTTGCAAAAGTTTTTACCGAAACATAACGCCCAAGATGTGACATTAACATATTCATCTGTATTCACGCAATTACTTACACACCATTAAAAATAACTTTATGGCTGATATTAAAAAGCATTTCAACTAAATATCATGACTGTTTTTACAATAGATACTGAGAACTGTGGCTGAAAACACAGAGATAAAACAAAGTAATAATGTGAAACTGAAGTTCTACGCAACAAATGGATTTATCGACATCTGACCGCTGTTTTCTCCTCAGTTAGCAAAACTTAATTCTTGAGTTTGCTGTGGTTACGAACATATTCTGTATAATGTGAGACCGCATCAGAAAATGACTACACTTTTTTTGAAGGTTCAGTACCAATAACACTTTTAAAGGATAACCATATACAGTAATATATTCCAGATGTGTGTATAATAACATGTTAAAATGTATTTGTCAATACATTTGAATAAAACCATGTTTGCATAGTTTAACAGTTTCTCTCCACATTAGCAGTTCAACAGAGCGTAACCTTAAGGGAGGTTACATGTAAAGCCTGTAATGTAACAACACTATCTGGGAAATTATTTGGGTTTTAATACATTTTCAACTCATTTGTGACGACATTTCATTACATTTTGACGAGTCATTGCTTTTATATTTATATATATATATATATATTTATATATATATATATTTATTATCTGGCAGTTTTTGCATCAGAATGTATTTATCATAGCTAGTGATACTTTACTTTCCAGGACAGTACATATCAAACCAATGAGCCAAAACAGCTGCGTGCACATAGCAGACATCCGTGTGCCATCACCCTCAGTTCTACTGCAGCAAAATGCCTTAAACAGGAGAAGATGTAGAAGACGGTTGCAACTCAGTTTCCCACCGATCCTGTGGCGCACATCTTGTGTTACAGTCCCTCCACTAAGGAGTTGTGTGTATTACAGTCAGGAGGTGTGTGAAGATGCCGCACCAGTCGTCTGCGAGTTCCCACAATTCTTTGCTTCATCTGTTTTAGTCATGTGACGTCCTCTCTCTTCATTCAAAGAGCTGAGGAGCTGCAGCGCGTGCGGGTGGTGGAAACGGCCTGAGAGAGAATGACAAATAAAATTATAAACAATGCAAGTAAAGGCAGCTTCAAAATCTGTAAAGTATATATTGTATGTGCATGTGTATGTTTAGTCTGCTGACTAATATACACATTTTTAAAAGTCTGCAAAACGTGTCAAATTTTTTTTTAAATTACTAAAATGACAACCCATTAAATCGAACTACATCGTCTAGAAACAGTAATCTATGATCAAGGGGCTTTGAATTTGAATAACAATCACAACTATAGATTACTGACTGCTTTATAAATCACATATTTGTTTCAAATATAATAAGGAAAACTGCTGAGTGGCATAAGTATACATTGAATAAATACCACAAAGAAAAGAAAAGAAAACAGGCGACCCCTGTTGCCAAAATGTGAGCAACTTAAGAGATGAGATCCAGTGAAGAAGCGTAAAACCGATATGGAAACTTACCGTTGGTGGAGTCAAAGAACTCTTGCAGTCTTCCCGGCGTTCCCTCCAGCTCCTCATACTCGTGAGCCTGCAGGATCATCTCCAGGAGGTCAAACTCTTTCACCAATTTGGCCTCTGGACTGCTCTGGGTTTCATATTCCTGCAGAAAAAAACAAATACATTTTGGTATGAATATAATTATAAAAAGGGAAATGACAGCCTGCTATTGGATCAGTTCAATTCTAAAATCAAGAGCTACAAACACAGCAGAGGCGTACCTCCCAGAGTCCATAAATCTCCTGTTTGAGTCCCTCCGGCAGAAGAGCTGATAGATGTTTCATCGCCTCCTGGGAGAGAGGAAGTTAGATAAGCCTTTATTTTATATAAACATCATATCTCACTTAAAAATACCATGAAAGCTTCAACAGACTGTGTTTAGGTGTATAGTGATGTGAGCGATACTGGTCACTTGCCTCTTCTCGCCTGTGTTTCTCTGCTTTACTGATGTTGTCTGTTGGAGCTATATCTCCCACAATGCACTCTGCCATATCATGAACCAGAGCCAGCTTTATACATCTAAAGACAGTGAGGAAAACATACAAGCATGAAGAAGTTAGTATTTAAGTATTTTGTTAACCATTTTTGCAACAAAATATTTGGACTACGCTGCAAAGGCAAAGTGGAAATGTAAGGGATTTTTATGCTTTTTGAACTATATTAAATAGGGCAACAACAGGGGAGGCAAGCTGTGTGAATTAAGTACCTGTCTTTGTTCACCTTGGGGTCTGTGATGGTCAGAGACATCATGGCCATGCGGTACATGTGGTCCGATACGCTCTCTGGTTTCTTCACGTTCCTGTACACCCAGCCGGTCCGTGGGACCCTCTGCAGGTAAACACAACTCACAATTAATAATCAGTTGCACAGAAGAGGGAGAGGAACACCCTAAAAAAATAAGCTTACTGAGACAATTTGTGTTTGCAGATACTAACTTCGCTGCACAATATTATTGAAGGTTATAGTTTGGCTGCACTAAAGACACTTTTTTTAACCAAAAATGAACAGGCTGTAGCTTCTTGAAGGTAAATATATATTACTGTTCGTTTTAGTCTTCTTTAGGTTTTGCACTGTTGGTCGGACAAAATAAGATAAATAAGAAAATGTCCCCATGTGTGAAACCATTTGATTTATTTATTTGATTGATACAAAAGGCACAGATAAGTCATATTGTTTAACCTAATAGGTCATTCTTAATGTTACTTAAGTTTCAGCAATCAGAACAGAGTTTTGACCTGGTTTGACACACTGCAGTAACAAGGTGCTAGTTTGTTGATCATCCTGTAAAGTTGTAATGACTTGGTTGCTATGTGTGTGTGCAGGGAGAGAATGATGAGCTGCACATGACTGTATTGACTCCAGCAGCAAAAGCGCTTGTAAGGACTAAACACATTATGCGTTCATTTTTTATAAGGGTTCAAATCAGCAGAAAGTTAGCCGCAGTTTGGGAAGAGGTCTTACTTTGAGCTGTCCGATAAATTTCATGAATTGCAGCATATTGCTCATGCCGGCTGCCGTTTTCATGGAGGCCGCCATCACTGTCCGCTGACCCGGATACAGAAAGACGGCGTTTTGCTGATATAGTTGCTCAAAACAGCCACTAGGTGGCAGCTAAACAACACAACCGCAGTGAAAAGAGATACTACAACACGTAAATCCTCTGCCTTGAATGTGCCATTCTGGTGTTTTAATTGTTTGCATCGAATCGAAAATATATTGTACTTGATATAATGTATTTCCTCGCTTTGAACACGACATTTTAAACGTGTTACTTAGAAAATGTAGGTGGCAGTAATGACAACACGCGACGATGTAATTTGCTCGAAGAAGAAGAAAATCTACCGGAAGTAAGAGAAGCGGGAGATTGGAAGACGTAAACAAACTTTCTCGACGGATTGAACTTTAGTTTTGCACTGAACATTTGCCAAAATGCTGAAGAAGGCGCCCAAATTGAAATATATAGTTAAAACGAAAACGAAGAGTAACATAAATGTGAGGCCGACGTCAGAGGCAATGGTAAGTAGCTAAGGCGCTAACGTTACTAATGTTCCTGGCCGCTTTGTTTGTTGCTAAAGCTAACTAGCACAACTCACATATCAACTGAGTAAACAAGATAGTTTCTTACCATTTCTCTCAGATTGAACTCCTGACGTTGATCTTTTTGAGCAACCTGGCTGAGGAGGCGAAGGCCAAAGCTTTTGAAGAGAAATCTGCAACGATCAGAGCTCATCACCTCAAAGCCGTCTCCAAGGTTAGTTTAAAAAGGGCTCAAATCAAGGATTGTGCAAACTGTATGTGTGAGTATTACTTTGTGAATATTGAACGGCTCGACAATAGTCTCAAATGGCCACACATTAACAAACTGTAAATGACTATACACAGAAAACAAAATGCATCTTATTTATGTCTGTATTACACGTGTCTCTGATTAGAGCTGCAACTATTATTGTCTTTATCGTTTGGTTTGTCGAAAACTGATTGTACAACTGGGGAAATCTGATCGATTTATATTGTAATCTGAAATCCAATGAATAATAAAAGCTCCACACAAGTTTTTGAATACTTTATAAATGTGGATTTATTTATTTATTGAATCAGTGGTTTTATTGGCATGGTCTGCATAAAAGACAATTGTGAAATGTCTAATTTTCTGGAATTGGCCCATAACTTATGTATAAGAATGTAACTAAGCACCAACAGCAGCCCACATGATGCTTATTTTTCTTTAACAAGGGATGTCTAGTGTTTTTAAGTTTAGCTTTTAGGAGGCAGTAGCTCAGTCCAAACTTTTTCTTTTTGTGTAACTGGAGGGCCGCTGTTTAAACATAACCTGGATCTCATTCTTTTTAAATTAAAATAAACATCCATAACATTTTCTCATGTCACTTATACCCATGTTTTATTTATATTTTGAGGCAAAAGGATTTTACATTGAGTGCATTTGTTTGAATTGAATCAAATTCAACCAAACATTGCAGGACTGAAACGTGATTTAAAAATAATTCTAGTATTTATATAATATCTAGAGATGGTGTTGACACTTAGTGATGATATGTAGTAGAGCTTCTTACTAATAATGATTTTATTTCTTTAATACTTATTAATTTCTCCATTTTTGTCTTTCATTATAGAAAATGCTGAAAAAAGCAAGAGGTTGAAGACAACAAAGTGCGCCATCATCATTGTTATGAACATTTTTATGAACATTATCATCAATGACAGCAGCAACATTCTTTGCTTTTTTTTAATGTATAATTTGTTTTCTTCTGAAAATGTGTTTTTATTTCCTCCCTTGTGTTTCTGTTTTAATATCATAAGATTATTTGTTCTTTATTAAATCCTTGTGAATCTTATAATGGCTCACATTGTAGATCTCTCAGTCCCTAATATACCATATAATCATGTCATGCCGCCAGCAGGTCCACCGTCACATTAGAACATGTCCAAAAAATACAATAAAGCATCTCTGTACAAGCAATGTTGAGTGTTTTAAGCTTTGATCTCACAGTTGTGGACAGCTTAAAGTACGTCAGTACTTCCAGATCTCTTCGCCCCCATCTCACTCTCCTATCATCCGTCACGGTCAGCGTTTTAAGCTGCGTGCTTTACAGCGTCTTCACTGAGCGTGGGGCTCAGCCTCCCAAATTCCTCACTTCTTCATGCTACATAGATTATCTGCGTGCTGAGATGCTATCCTGCTAATAATACCTTCATCTCGGCAGGGTTCTTCACAGCCAGACTTTTGCCTTCTCAGGTGTGTGAGCGGTGAAGAGGTCAAAGTTGTATTGTTCAAATGCCCCATTGTACAGTATGTTTCTTATTGAAAGGCGATGACCTTTTTAAAGCTGTTTTTGGTTTGTAGTACAGTCACAAACTTAAATATTAACATGGCTCTCTCACTCCTTTGCTGGCTGTCCTCCATATTTTATCTTTTGCCCTTTCCCCCCCGTCTTTCTTTTTGGCAGTTAAAACATTCTTTGGCCTTCAGTTATTTTCTTCAAGAATCCGATCTGGCACCCCAGTGAGCGTAGCCTTGTCATGTTTATGTTCCCAGTCAGGTTGAGGAGGTGTTACTGGGTTTGTGGAGCTCCACCCTTCTGGCATTTGAACCTCTGGCACCTGCCCTGCTGTTCTCTCCTTCATTTGTATATTCTCATGACAGAACCCTCTAGCATCTGCTTACATTTTCTAATTCTTCCCAAGTATCCAGCTGACAAACAGGCCTCTCCTCGAGTGAAACTCCTTCACACTCTCCTGTTGCAAGCTCAATGTAATCTTTAAATCTAATTATATATAGATATATTTATGTATATATATATATATATAGATATATGTGTGTGTGTGGAACAGATTGTTGGATGATGTTGCTCTGCAGCAGCGGGCTCCACACCCAGCGGATCCTCTGAGGTGTTATTCTATCCTCGTCCTCGTTCTGCGTTTGCTCTTGTTCTTGAGGGATTTGAGAAATCCACTCTTCTTTTATCAAAACAAATAAGTAGCCGTGCCTTGCCTGTGTCTGAGCACCTGTTGACAATTTAAGGCAGCCAGCCAATCCCCGTCTGGCAGTGTGTAACTTTGAGCTCTTTCAGATGATAAAACAGCTGTAAAATCTCACTGTAAAGCTTCCACTTATTCTTTTTTTTTTTTTTTTACATTTTTCCAGACGTGTACAAGAAAGCACCGCAGTCTATTTTTGGCAGAGATGTTGTTATCATAACTTGCTGTGCCGTTCTTAATAAGGAGCACATGGTTTCAAGTGTGTCTCTCTTTCTGTTCACGTTGTTACCCCGAGGAGGCATCCAGTAGATTTAGTCTAACAACAAGAAGACAAAACCTTTAGAAAAAAAGCAACAGCAGCATTTTGATTTTATAAGGTTTGACAGACTCTGAAAGGATTATGGACCAAAGCAAAAAATCATGACTTGCAGAGGGAAGCCGCTTCCAAGAAGGAGAGTACTGGAGAGTTCAAATATGTTTTGAGAACCACAGAGTTCCCAAAACAGGCGATAATACGCAGCGGGACGCCAAACAACAAGTCGTCTGGAGCTTACGGCTTTTATCGCCTTCCAGCGTTTTTGTGGGAAGCGTAGATTCTCTCTGACACCTCCAGCCCTCTCGTTTTCTCTTCTCATTGGGAGGTTGTCAACTCACTCTGTATTTATTTATGGTTTTGAACTCTGAATCCATTCTCCATGGAGAACATGAAGTATCCAGTGACGGATTGAGTGGAGCTAAATCTAAAAAGCATGGGCACATGTTACTTTCAGTTTTTGGGCAATAGATAGTTTTTTGTTTTTCTATTCCATCATTGTCACTTCATCCATTCAGCCCGTGTGAAGAATTTGAAAAGCTGATGTTGATTTTTATGATGACATGCGTGAAAAACCTCATGCTTTATTGTTTAAATGGGGAGATAATGTGTTGTTATGGTAACACACTCACCCAATTTACCATTAGGCAGAGCAGAGAGGGATTTAAAGACGAGCGGTAAATAGTTTTGTGTACGTGATGTGTTACACTCACCTGTAAACATCCACTGTGGTGTATTAACAGCAGTAATGCTTTGGCACAAACATGTCATTGGAAAAATGTAGTAAACTAACTGCTCAAATAATAATATATTGGTCAAAATATCAATGGGCTTCTTCATGCATAAACTAAAATTCTCTTTTTAATAATTATTTTTTGTTTAATACAGTAAAATAAACGCTATCTCCCTCAATACAAATAACAAACCGATTTCTATGAAAATGCAAAAAAAGATTTATTAAATGTTTTCTACTCAATTCTCAGAATGTGCACTCTACCATTCACTACAACATACTTGTGTAAGTGTTGGACCACTAAAGGCTTCCAGTTGTGATGTCAAAAAATCTTACACGTCTTTAAGCCAGATTTAAAGTGAGCACAGAGACACTTTCCTCCAAACAGCTGGACGTGAAAACATTAGAACTGAAGGTCAAACATGCGAGTGAAGAAACGATAAACAAAACCCATTTTTGAGCAGAGGGGGACTTTTTAAAAGATACAGAGTTGTAGGTTTTAATTGTTAAGAGTATGTGTCGGATGACGACGAAGGTCTTGAGTTAAATTATTAGTATAATTATTTTCTGTGAAGAGACAGTTTGATGTGATAACGGCTCAGGAGGAGGGAGGGTCGTGAAGGACGGGTAACACAGCAGAGGAGGGACAAGCCCACAGCAGCTTACCCAAACTTACATTACATCTGGGTTGTGACTATCATATGATGCTTTCTCTTCTGTTGCATTCTTCATGGCATTCTGCCGGCTTCAGTGATCTCATGGAATGCACATGGGATTTTTTTTTGAGAAAACATTTGCACTCGACCGCTCTCTTACCCAGACTGGAGTTCAACGTGGGACCATTTGAATAAATGTTGTGGATTCTATGAAATGTTCCTCGTGGGATTTGGGATGTGATGCAAGGTGTCTTCCCTTGACTGGATTGATGCCGTACTAAAAGGTGAAGGAAAATGCGGATACCATCGTTAATCTGGATTCTGCACTTCATGAATCTTACAAAAGGCCAAGATAACACAAGACGTAAGTATTCATGCTTAACTTGTCATCCTCACCTCTCTTACACTGTTAGACATGGTTCCTGTGAAATGTGCCTCATTTTTCCAGACGGGTATAGTAAACACTAGACAGATACATATGGAGATAATAAGTGTGTTCCTTCAGCTTTCAGGGAACAATGTGTTCATGGATTGTCTTCAGTTTTACCCCCTTGCACACTGAATTTGAAAGCTTGAGCGCCTTGAGATTGCTTTTAGTTTTGAAAGGCGCTTTACAAATTCAATTTATTATTATTATTATTATAGCTTGACTCTGTGCTCTCATAAAACCAAGTTTCCTGTAAAGTTTTATACTGTTAATGGAGCACAGAGTTCTTGAGTACTTTAATTTAATTTAATTTATACAAGCACAGGAAGAATAGAAAACTCACGCAGCATTTTGGTAGTCGTACACACATTGAATATCCATTTATCCGCAGGTAGCTCCTCTGAGAGCAGAGTCTGTCCTGCAGGTTGTGCGACATGCTCGGTCCTGAATGGCTGTCTGGCCTGCAAACCTCGCCTCTTCTTCCACCTGGAGCTGGACGGGATGCGGCAGAGGGGCGCCTGTCTGTCCTCCTGTCCCCGGGGTCACTATGGCAGGCGCTCTCCACACATCAGCATCTGCACCAGTAAGTACATGCGCACACATGTAGGAGTGAGAGAATGATGTTTAGGTCCAAGTTTAATTATTTTTTTAAATGTACTTCACACACAAAAACATTAAATACAAATCATACGAAAGATATACATGTGGGAGGGTGTGGTAATGGGTTAATAAAATTAAATAACACTAAAAGGTCAAATAAAAAACCTACAAAAATCATCAGTACGTCTTAAATATTAATGTAAAAAAATGTCATTTCACATTTAAAATAAGTGTAAAGGAATAGTTCAAATAAAACAAATGCAGGAGTCATTTTAAGTCATATACAATGACACAAAATAATTAGCCCTAAATAGAATAGAATACATTGTTAGATAACCCAACGAAATTTGAAAACTGGCCATTTGATGCTTTATACAAAGGACGATCAATATTCTTAGCCTTTTTTTTAGTTTTAATGGAATTGTGAATTGTTACCAAAATGATATCTAAAACTATAAGGTAAATCTGTATTCTTATATCTCGCTATAAGAAACAAAAGGTACAGGTTTTGAGAATGTTGATGTCAAATATAGTCAACAACTGCAATTGTGGTGCACTTGTATACAAGTTTCTAATCTTATAAACAGTTTCTGTAGCAGCTTTAACACTAAGTATACTGCAAACTGATTTCAAGTCAGTGTTGAGAGAATAAAAGGAACCTCAGTGTTGTCATTCTACGTTGACCAAAGGTTCATTTGCATTGACCCGCAGGGTGCAAAGAGGACTGCGCTTCCTGTTTCAGTGAACATTTCTGCACATATTGTCACTCGGGTCACTTCCTGTTCGGGGGGAAATGTGAAAACAGCTGTCCAAATGGGCTGACGGCAAACGCAGTACTGCGAGAATGCACAGGTGAGGCTCTGTCCGGCGTGTTACCATGAAGGTGTGTTTTTATGCACGTAATGAGGTCTTCCATGATGTCAGGTAACTACAGCGCAATGTAAGATGTTTGTGTCCCTGTGTCTCAGAGTGCTCTACAGGCTGTGAGGTGTGTGTGAGGAGGAACATGTGTGTGAGGTGTCGAGCAGAGCTGTACTTTCTCCACGGCCAGTGCCATCTCACCTGCCCACGGGAATTTGAGCCTGATGTGCAGCTTATGCAATGCATCCCCCAAGGTGAGAGAAATCCACTTTTACCGACTGTTTCCACACAGTTGAGATGTCTCAAGTTTTCATCTCGCGCTACCTGTGAGTATCTTTCTTATCATCATCATCTCTCTCCTCATAGTGCACTGTGAGATGGGGGGATGGACTGGATGGGGTCCATGTGTTCGGAAAAGCAGCATGCGGGCTTACAGGAGGGGACAGGAGACGCGTAACCGACAAGTTCTGCGGTCCCCGAGTGTCTCCGGTGACCCGTGCCCACATGTGTCAGAGATCAGGAAGTGTGCCATCAAAAAGAGACCAAAGAGTCCAAGTCGGTTGTAATAAGTTGAAAGAGAACCTGTTCTAAACCATTTGTTGATTGTTGCAGAGATATTCAACTTGTTATTGCACATTTTACATTGGCTGGTTAAATTATTGTAAATTGTAAAGATGTATTCGTCTTAAATAAAATAAAAAATGTTTTATGCAATCCTGCAGGAATTAATGAAAGGGAAGGATGGATATGAAGATATTTTATAAAAATGTGGACCAATAAATTCTGCTGCATCACTTTGGGCTTATCTGGACTTTGGCGGAATCAGAGACATTTTATATGAATAGCAGTCATGTTGATTCCACTTGTAGGCAACCATGGTTAAAATACTTACTGATTCCCTAACTAGACTGTGATACATGTATGTCTTGTTGCAACTTATTGAAGACATCTGCACATTAGTGAAGGCTGAATTCAGTTGAGCTGCTTCAGTTTCAAGTGTTTGGTATTGTGCATGCTGGCACGCTGTCATAGCTTCCTGTGAGACTCGAATAGAATAGAGCCATCTGTAATGTTAATAGTGACATATGTGCCCTATGACCACCAAAAAGAAATGTTATGCATAAAGTCAAAACCTCCCTGTATAACTGATGGGCTTATACATTTGAACATGAGCTACAAGCTTACCACATGTTAACTGAACGTATCATCTGCATGAAATAATATAAGAAAATGTATATATTTTGTAAAAACAAAAATATAACAGTTTACCATTCATGCATAAAGAGTGTTATTAGCATTTTGTTTCGATGGATATTTCAGAATTGGTTGTATGTCTATAGTTTGGGTATAATGCAAAGAAGTCAGCTGTATCAAAAGACGCAACTCAACAATATAAGAAATAATTAACTGATCTAAGCTATACTTTTAATCAGCCTGTAATTATCCCAAAACAAAAATGTCTAATTATAGGGGGGAGGGGGCTTAACTCAAAATCGCTATCCTTTTTTTTTAATGAGTGAAACTTGTCTCCTCGGTAGATTCATAATGTAATATTTAATACAGGTCGCGCTTGTATCGGGAGTCATTATTGCGTAGACCGGGACGCACGGTACGTAATGTGCGCAGCTGCACCAGATCTACAGATCATGTGTGAGTTGCATTGGAGAGGACGTGAGACCGATCCAGGAGCACTGAAGTCAGATGGGCTTGGCCGGAACAGTGTACCTACCGACAATAACGCAGTCAATACTTGACGTACTTAACTTTATAACTAAATATACATGACGCTTTATAACTTTCTCCATCTGCGCTTCTTCTGAGGACGCTTCTAGAGGAATCCAAGTGTTCAGGTGAGTGTTTTAGTTGATAGAGAAGTTAAATGGCCTGAAAGCACACTGACCGCTAACATGCTAACTAACGCTGCATATGCTATAGCAGCTGTTAAGGTAACGTTAGCTAGTTGACTTAGCTTGGCATTAACTTGACAGTATCTTAGTTATAGCGTTACTTCACAACAAACTGACGAGCCTCTAATGTCACTACTTGTAATATAAGCATTTTTAAATGTAATGCAGTTAGCGAGTGGCTAACGCTAGCTTAGCAGTAGTGGGTAGCTGTATCAGACAGCAGCAAAGAGGCCTTTGATATAACTCTTATTGAAATCGTTCACATTCATGACTGCCAGCTTGTCCCTTTTTATGTTTTATTTAAATGTCCTACGCCAGCATTAAAACTTTATTTAACTGCTGTATATTTGCAGAAACCATAACTATGCTGTGTGTGTGTATGAGGGCGTTCCCCAAACTATCAACAGAGCGGTGTATGTTAAGTGGCACACTCACCAAATAGCGTGCCTATTTAATTTTAAATATATGTAAAAACGTTACAGTTATGTAATACAATGCAAATCTTGCCATACAGGTCTGTGACAACTCTGTGTTTCTCTCCGTAGTATGGCAGGCTGTGGAGAAGTGGACTGTTCAGTGAATGCCCTGGCTCCCTCCAAGCTGATAGAGGGAGTAGGAGATACTTGTGCGACTGATCCTTCCAGCTCCACCGCCGCCACCCCAGAGTGTGCCATCTGCCTGCAGAGCTGCATCCACCCCGTACGCCTTCCGTGCCTCCATGTCTTCTGTTTCCTGTGTGTGAAAGGTGCCTCTTGGCAGAGCAAGCGCTGCGCTCTCTGCCGACAAGAAGTCCCAGAAGACTTCCTGGAGCGGCCAGTTCTCCTCTCACCTGAAGAACTGAAAGCGGCAGCTGCAGGGGTGAGCCGAGGTGGCGGGGGCGGTGCCCGTGGAGACTATGCATGGTACTATGAGGGGCGCAACGGCTGGTGGCAGTATGATGAGAGAACCAGCCGGGAGTTGGAGGAAGCCTTCGCTAAGGACAGAAAGAGCACAGAGATGCTGATAGCGGGGTTTCTTTATGTGGCCGACCTGGAGAACATGGTGCAATATCGCCGGAATGAGCATGGACGCAGACGCAAGATAAAGCGGGACATTGTAGATATCCCCAAGAAGGGAGTTGCAGGACTGAGGTTAGACCCCGAACCTGCCTCTATTCCTGCTGTAGCAGTTGTCCCCCGAGCTGCAACAGAACGCGTCTGCTCAGCTGATGGATCGGACACTGATGGCACATCACAATCTTCATCCTTTGGGATTATGACATCTGTTCCCCCTGTTAGACCTCCAACACTCCTGGGGCGCAACCTTACTAGTCCCCTTCCTCCCTCACCCTTAAGCGTGGAAGATTCTTTCTCCCAGCTTCTAATCAGCCAGCCAGAGGGTGGAGAGGTGGAAGGAGACGATGAGCCACAGACGTACGAGTATGCATCTGGCAGCAGTGAGAGTGAGGAGGAAAGGGAGTGCGAGAGAGGGACAGCAGAATTGGTGCGAAGACATAGGCAAAGACCGCTAAGAGAGAACCAGCCAGCCAGGATGCCTCCAAGGGGCGGGCCCTCCAGCTCTGCAATCAGTCTCCGCTCACGTAGTCCTGATGGACAGTGCACTGTGACAGAAGTGTGACTGCGACTGGACAGTGGTATCTGTTCTACAGATGACAGTGTTCAAACTTTTATCAGGTCGGGAAAAAAGTTTGTAAACCAATATGCATCTTTAAAGGTCCCATGAAATGAAAAGAAAACGTTTGTGTTTTTATTTGTGTCACTGGGTGTAGTTTGCCCTTTCCATCATGTGCCATATATGATCCTAAAATATATTATATTTTTATATCAAGATATTCTTTGGTTATTCAAAGATCTCCATCCAATTGAATGTAATCTTAAATTTGTGTGTGATTCGGTAAACACTTTCTTCCAAACCTGCAGATCTACAAAGGTAACTAGCAGTAGCAGCAATAACATGGTTCACAGCTGTGCTCTTACATCATTGACAGCTCACTCCACTCTTAACATATACTTACTTAACATCTGGGATAAAGTCATGCCCAACTTTATTGTCTTAAACTAGAAGGAGTTAACATGTTATAAACTGTACTTTGCTTTGGGCTATTATCTGCTGATTAACTGAAATGTATAAATAAACACAAAATTAATTCACTCCAGTAATTTAATAAAGACTTACAAAACATGTAGTCCTTTTGGCTCAGACAGTAGAGGACTGTTGGCATTAATCTGGGCTGCACATGTGATGAGAGAATGCACTGTGCATGCAGAAGGTTGTACATTTACTGAATTCCTATTTAATGGGATGCTGTCAAATGATCTGTACGTGTGATGGAAGAGTGCTGCTGAATGCAGTGCAGTTCAATTACAATTTAATTAAATGGCCATACTTTAAACTAAAACATGCCATAGGACCTAGTATTGCTTTTGTGTCTGCATTTCCCCCCCAAAATAAATTAACGCTATGATTTTTATATTAAAATTGTGCAAAAAAGTTTAACTTCCCTTTAAAAAATGAGAAATTTCCAGAACCGAGAATATTAAAGCCATTTCATGGGACTTTTAACACGTGAAATAAACATTTTGCCGAAGACTTCATACGCTAGTTTTCCAGCAATATATTGTAAACAATGGTAGTTATGCATTGCTCTCAGCAACATGTTATAGTGACGCATAACAGTCTTGTTTTCAGGCCAAAAGAAATGTGACAAACTATGGAAGCTTCTTTGTCAATGTTGTCCAAAAAACTACAATCTGTCACTGCCGTTACATCAATTTGTGATTTGGCAATACAACCTCTTTAGAAATTAAACTACACCCACTTTGTTCTTTAATCTTTTGGTTAACGTGGCTGATATTTTTGTACGGTTTTATTTTCTTTCTCTTTTGGACGTGATTGTGTAAAAAGCTTAAATGTAGCAGCTTATGTACCAGGTACAGAGGCTTAAAACGGCTCACTTTTCCTGCTTTGTTGATTAGAAGGACCTAATTAATAATATTTAATCTGGGGTTTGTGCGTATATGTTTAAGCGTTTGAGGGGAGAGAGTCAGCATTCTCTTTTTTTAGTATGAGAGTCTTGTTTTAATAATGGCTTGTTTGTGTTGTGAGCAGTGTTGGGTGCTGAAAAGCTACTGGCAAAACCACTGGAAAGTGTTAGGCTGAATATGTAGAGAGACACATTTGGATTTCTATTTCTTGTCATAGTACTCTGGATAGGGCTACTATCAGAGCGCTGGCACTGACATGTACTTGGACGTTCTTTAGCTGTCCTCCCTCACTTAGTTTTTTCCCCTTTTCTGCCTCAGCTGCTATTATTTTAACTGTCAACTTTTCACTGTTTGTGTCTTACCGTCTGTATGACCTATAACAAACTTCCAAATGTGTGGTGTTGCCCCTGTGGTGTTTTGTCAAGTTATTAAATATCTATAATTTAAATGTATGTATGATTGTTCTTTTATTTTATTTTAATGAGGAATAAAAATTTCAAAATGATGGGAAGGCTCCAAACAAAATTGGCCCTGATCCACAGGCCTGTTTGCAATGCGTACTGGATTTTAGGCAAAATGCAGTCAGTACCTTACACGTCCACCGGATGGAGCTGTTGTACAAACTAAGCAGTGCTTTACCCGACCTGTTTGAGACACTTTCACAGGCGCCAGACAGGTTGTGTGGTTGAAAATCTGCCAATCATCTCCCTACATAAATCTGGTTATTTTTACACACTTGTGGTTCTGGGCTTGTCTAATACTGCAAACGGCTGTGTTTCCGCTATTACTTGCTACACGGACTAACCTATGGGATTCTTAATGTACAGGTTCGTGGGGAGATGAGTCTTTGTGCTAAACCAAGACCATTTCCACCAATGCAGCTGAGTTGCAGCATTTGCCAACTGAATAAAACCACAGGCACAGTGAGTGCAGATGGACTGTGACTTGAATTAGAAACACGGCTTAATGAGCCCGACTTTTGCTAGTTTCTTTTCAGAGAGTCTATGACGTGTTGAGTGATGTGTTTCTGCTTTTGGATACTTTAGATAGAATTTACATCTGCAGCCTTTTAAAATATCCATATCCCCGTTCATAAACATCACAACCATCATTACTACATATTTACATTAGTGTTTTGACCTCATAGCAGGGCTTGTTGATCAATTTATTTTAAATGTATGACGTAAAGTCTCCCAGTTCTTGGGAAATCAGACACTCATTTCAATGTACAATAAAAACTAGGGATTAGCAGCCTCCAAAATAATAATACATTAATGGCAATGGTTTGAAAAGTGGAATAATGCCCAAAGTTGGTAATTTTTTACACTGGCCTATATGGAAACCCATATGGTAACGAACAATCCTTCTGCCTCGGGAGCATCTGCTACTTGACACTGCCATCAATTGACCCACGCTGCTCGACATTCTCTTCAGAGTAGCAATGCACCATAACACACTGCATACACACATACACTTGTATTCAATGGTCAAAGAGACACAGCCACATCCTTCTGTATTATATGCTCTAATCATTGGCTGGACTGGAATGAGGCAAACCAGATTCAAAAGATAAACTGAAGCTTGAGTCATTGAGTGGCTTTCACTGTGACAGGCTGAGGGAACAACACACGGATGTTTCTTGAGTGCCGTTGCTCTGCAGGACGGACTGACAGGCTGGAATGAGACCAATGGCTAATGAAGGACGAGCAACAGTCACATCCTTTAGCCCCTAATACGTGGAAACTGTAACGGAGCACATGTAGGAGGTTGACAAATGCTCTAAAGAATTTGTTGATGTTGTGTACTTTGTTGTGTTTCTATAGTGACTCAAGGCAATGAGCATGCTGATACTATTGGAGTTACTTAGGCCAACTTATAAGCAATCCATATCATATCAACGCTCAGTTACCAGGAAAAACATCATACATAACGTACGATAATATAATATTATAATGTAGAACTCAGGACTTCCAGCCCGCGGACCAGATAGGTTGACCCGCCGACCATTTTCTAATTCACAATGAAGATAAAGATCATATTTTGAATGTAAATAAGATGCCACAGTGCTTACAAAAACATCCAAATGCACTAAAAGAGCTTGTTTCTATATATGTTTTAAAGGCCTGAATGTCTGTTTTGTGTTTATAAACTGGTTTTCTGTCATTTTGCAAAAGTGGCCCCTGTTCAAAGCAGGTTTAGTATTCCTGCTGTACTGTATCCAGGTACATGAAGAACATATGTTATGTAAGGCATAACGTTAGCTGGCATGCTATGAGACACTGACAGATTTATATGACATGGAAACAGCCTGTATTTAGATGGAACATGTTTAGGGCAGCGTATGTCAATGTGAAGGACAATTACATTACGTCTGAGTTAAAAGAAGATAGAAATTGAGTGCGTGTCTTTTATATGATTGGGCGAGCCAGAGAGGCAGACAACATTACTACATGTTTTCAGACACACGGTTGCCCTTTAACTTCTTTATACGTGCTATCATATTCTGGTCAAAATTCCTTCTGTAGCCTCTCTTTTCACACTACAGAAAATACACGCGCTGTCTCCAATCCCTCCACAAATAGTCCCCTCATACCCGTCATGCGCGCAGTAGAGCATTGTTGTTGCTCTGATTATTTATGACCTTGTTTTTATCGAACAAGGTCGACTGACCAGGAGCATTACGTTTTTTGTTTTATGGGAATGAAAAATGTGCATACATTTTGATCTCCCGTAGTGTAACAGATTTGGTATCTGTGTCAGTATAACGATGCAACATGTCGTCAGTATTTCTCACCATAATGCTGAGATTCACAGACGGAGTATCTCACTTGCTGCAGGAGCCAGAAATGACCTCACTCCTACTGTAACCATCATCGAGCTAACACCATTAGAGCCTATCAAGTGACGCGCCCCGCTGAGCCTGGTGCTACTGAACCATTTATAATGGCGATGCGTCACGCCATTACTATGATGACTTCTGAAATCATAAAGTTTATGTTATGGGTGTTCTCCATTTCTAAATGCAGTACCATATGACTGCATGGTCCAAATTTGTACTTTTATTATCTCGTTTCAGCTATGTAGACAGGTGAGATATAAAAATGGAATAGGAGTAGTAGACTTGGCCACTTTATTACATAAGATGAGCTAAAAGTGTAAAGTGTTCTTGTATGCAAAGACAGAAATATTAACTGAGTCTTGTAAAAAGACCAGAAGCCGGTGGAAGAGCTAGCCTGTCTCTCCACCAGCGCTTCTACATTTTATTATCTAACACATTTTATCGTGTTTGTTTAATCTGTTCAAGTTGTGATTTTACCGGGAGTCACGTTTACAAGACTTTAAAATGTAGACTGATTTTTATCAACTTTCAACAGAGCCAGGCTATCTGTATTACCAAAACAAGGTTGTTATTGTGTTGTCAGGGCCCCTGAAGGCTTCTGCCTTGTACAAATCTAGCTGCATAATAATATCACAAAATAACTTAAACCTTCATTAAGGTAGGATTTCTTGCAGGGCTGTTGTATTTGACTGAATTGCTGTCAGCTGAGTGTACCATATGAGCTGGCATGTGAGTGTAGATGTGTAATGATAAGTGGGCTTATCGGGGTAATCAGCATGCTCATTGTCACCTTAAATCCCCGCAGTAAAAATAACACAAGGCCTTTAGTCGGGCACATTACCACTAAATATTTCAGAGCATTTATCAACCCCCAACAAGTGCTCCATTAGAGTTTCTACGTATAAACAGGGAAATATTTGACAGTTGCACCTTCTCCTTTCCCACTGGGGCTGTGGTTGAATAGTCAAACAAATGACATACAATGTCTTTTCCTAAACATTTTGCCTTGACCTCGATTGGAAAATTAGGTCAAGGCACGTACGTAATTATGCTACAGTACGTCGGATGTTGTTGACATGGGTCTGCCATCGCTTTAAATGTTTCTGCTGCAAGGAAGCATTGAAACATGTTCAACCAGCTTTTAACATTACTGACTGGCTTTATTCCTCTGTGCTAAAAGAGTGCGTGCGTATGTATTTGTGTGAATCTGTTTGCGTGGGCCACAGGCCAGACGGCGTGCCGTGTAGTCGCTCCCAGCTGACCGCTCCACTGAAACTAAATTAAAATTGGTCATTCGTCACACGATAAATAGACCACTATAGTCACCTCTGCCGGGCAACACCAGCTAATCCCACGAGAGCACCCCTCTCTTGTTTTGAAAGGCGAGCCTCATGGGTTGTCTTTCAAAGAGGAGATATTTGGGCCCCATTCTATTTTAATGGAGAGGTCTGAAATTCTCAAGAACCCCTTTAGGGCCCTCCCGGCTGTCCTTGATGGTCTCACCTCTTGCACTGCTACACTTATCATGCGGCATTTGAGATGGTTGTTTCAATGGACGGACACAGACACACTGATAGTTCGGACATGTGGACGAAGATAGAGTGAGCAGGACTGTGACATGAGCGACAGATGAGACATTTTTTACTTTGTAGCTAAAGTGGGTGAAAAAGTGTAGAGTGGTTGGATTCAAAATACACCTTTGGTGTAACTGGGTTGACCCCTAAATTCGTAATTTAAGCCGTCAAAACTCCCAGTAGATGAACAATAGCTTGTTGTGCTCGTTATTGATACAGGTGTTCAAGAGGAACTATTGCAGCCATGTGAATTTAAGAGGCTAATTTCTTTTAATTCTTAGATATTATTTAATATCTTATATCTGTGAGATACAAACAGAGGGCACTCCTTGTTTATTGATGTCTCTGAAAGCATCTGAAAGAACGACAAAAGATCATGACATGGCTACAAAACAGGTGTCCCACCATGCACTCACATGTCCGGTGCAGGTGGATGCCAATGAGGGAACGTCCTTTTTAAAGTAGAAGAAAAATGCAAAGCACTGTAGAACATGAAAGTACACAAACATGCATGGAGAGAAGGATTGTAAAACAGCTCAGTTTCGGGTCATCCTCCGGAACAGGGTGGTCCTGTCACTCTTCCGTCCACATTTTTGTGAGACACAGTCGCATACAAGTCGCAGTTAGCAATCTATTTTGAGTCCGTTGCAGTAGCAACTGACACATGCTGAGGATTTCAGTGTAGACCCCCCTTGAGCCCAGCTCCAATGAATGAGAGGCTTGTCAGGACAGGGATGCACGACAGGGGCAGAGGGCAGAGGGCACAGGACATGGGACAGGTGGATGTGGGCGAGAGGAGGCAGGAAGGAGCATAAGATTCACACATGCCTCAGACAACCAAGAAGACATTATGTCAGCCACTAGGGGCTTACTCACACAGATGTAACGCTCGTAAACACGCATGTATAGAACATATGTATATCAAGCTTGTCTTGATAAATAGAAGCTTTGAAGTGTAGACAGCCTGTCTCTGCCAGTGAACTTTGAATTGCCAGGGCTAAAATAAGATGAAACAGAACTAATTTTCCATGCCATTTTATCACAATAATAACAACTTGATGAAAAGTGAAGATAAGTGATACATAAAAAAAAAAATGACTTGGTTGTTTTCTCGTGGCAATGGGTTCATTTTTATTTTATCTTGGGAAAACAACAGGATGGATCCCGGGAGTGGCCATCGAGAGAAAAAATGGATAAAGTGAGGCCACGTTGTATTTATACAAGTACATAAGTCCACCGGTAACCAGGGCCTTCCAGTTGACCAAGTTGATAGCATCCACCAAGTCGATATAATCCAGAAGTTCTCAATATCCTATAGCAAGTGTTGTCAACATGTCTTGTCTTATTAAAGAGTCTCCACAGCTATCTACAACCTAAGGTCTAAGGACAAGTGCTGGAATTAATGACTTGGCTTTGTGCACTGCCAAAATGATTCATTTCCCACAAATTAATAAATATGAGGGAACAATATAATTAACTGTAGGCGCAGTATCCAGGTCTTATTATACATCCTTGGTGTACAAGCCTCCCCCCACAGTGCCAGCAGACAATTTATTTAGGTATCTGTCCATGGACTGCTCTTCTTCATGTTCTCCTCCATAGCGCTCTGCTAGTAGCAGCATGAATTCAGCCTAGCACTTCCGTCACGTTGTCACATAGACTACTGCAAGAATGAGTCCTAATACCTGGCATACTTAACATTTTAACACATTTTCCGTTCCCTTGTCTCAAAGTTAATAGGTTTTTTTTGGTCAGATGCCTGAAATAAGTTCTATGGTTAACACAAGCCTAAGAGATTTTAACCTTTTGTTCTACAACATAAAATACATTGGGTAAATACTCTTATGTCTCTTAAAAACCGCGGTTGCTAACAAGTAATTAAATGAGACTACTAAATATCATCACACTGAACATGAGTCCGCCTTTAGTTTAATGGTGGTGACGTGAGTCATGCAACCGTGGTGTATTGTATTCGTTTGTAACCTGACATTAGACATTCTTGCGATTGCATTCACCCCTAAAAATATCATAAAAGAGGTGTATCATTTGTGAAGATTATCCTACTGAACAAAACGTGTAAGTACACGTTTGTTTGCCGCAGAGCGTGTATTCTCCAATAATCCAAAATCACATGGAAAAATCCCATTGGCTTTTTGTCAAGGGAACCAGTGCAATGCTTACTTCTGGGGTCGGACTACAAAAATACATCATCCCTGCAGCACTCTATTGCGAGTGATGCTAAAAAAAAATCTGATTTCATCGTCTGGATTGAGACACATCTGTAGAAATCTGATTGGAATTAAAATCAACCCCAATGTGTTTCGAAACCGATTTGCAAAGACTGCATTTTATGTATTTTTTGCTGTCCATATTTTTTTGCTGGATATTCCAAAAAATGGTTTTGCGTTGGTAGTCTGAACAATGCCTTTACGTCACTGTAGGAAACCACAGGTGTGACCAATAACATTAACGAGTTCCATTAAGTGTCCCCGTCAGCCAATCCAGTCGTTAGCTTATAAATTACACCTGTGCTTTTCCTGATATTACACGTCAGTATATCTGCTGTGGAAAAGACCTGTTTATAACATTGATACCGCGTGTCTCCTGCTAATACTAACTATAAATCACTTTACATTACAGTTTGGTTTCTGTAAAATAAAGACCGATATGATGTTATTATTATAACAGGTTAGAGTTATATGTGAAACACAATTTGCCTTTGGTGAAATCATGGGACTCAAATGCACATTCAACCCCACACACACACACACACACACACACACACACACACACACACACACACACACACACACACACACACACACACACACACACTCACACTCACACACCATGATCAAAGCCATAAGAATAATATAAATAAGTGTGCAAAGATGGGGGTACGCGTGTGTTTGTGCAGGATTACAAAAGCACAATATAATAGTTGTGTAATGCAGTGGAGACACTCATAGAAATCTTCTGTGCTGTGATGCCAAACTATTTTTTCCGGCGTCACAGTGTGTGTGATAACGTGGTCTGCTGACGTCAGGGGAGCCATGGCTACAGTTCAGCTGTCTGCTCTCGTGTTCTCTATCTTTCTCTTTCTGTCATCTGTCTGTCTCTGCTCACATGAATATAGCCTGTCCAGTGGAGGACAGTCTATATTCATGTGAGCAGGGGGAAAAGAGCGTGTAGGGTGAGCAACAGGAGGGCAAAACATACACACCAAAGAATGCGTCTTTGGTGTTGAGCATGCAGGCAGCAGCTTGCCAAGAGTTGAGAGGGGGCCTGATGAGGACAGAGGAGGGATGGCCAACAGGACGCCTTGTTAAAATACCCTCATGCAGCCCAAGTAGGTGCCAAACTGTAAGATAGGCTCTCATTTACACACACACAAAGTGAGAGTAGAGACAGGAAGAGGTAAGAAAAGAAAAATAAGCAGAGAAGCAGATAAGTGAAAGGTACCGTCTGGAAGACCAGTGATGATAGGACAAAAATCATTATTAACAAATTGACTAATGGATAGAGGTGATAAGAGAGGACAAAGCAAACTAAACAATTTATCAACATTTGTTTGATATTATGTGCAGAAATAGCGACTGCAGTTAAGATGAAAGAGAGATCGGGAGACAGAGAGAGGAACCAACGTCCCCCTCCCACTCTTTATTTATACCCCCAAAGACAGCAGGGTAAGATTTCTGGCACCAAAACACACGTCACGCTTGCTATTTCCGTCTGAGGTGCCACATAGCACCGAGAGGTAGGGTGACAGGGATGAGGCATCACAGGGCCAAAGCACTTCCGTAGGCCCGCACAGCCTTTATGTGACATTTCACACTATGGCCACCTCTGTGTGTAAATGAACGTGTGGCAGAGCGTATTTATGCTTTTGTTTACAGTTTATTTGGTGAGAAAAGTGCAGGAGATGTATGCGTGTATAGATATAATTTTGCTCATCGCGTGAGTATGTGTGAAGCTGAGAGGGTGTGTTTCCTCACCTTCCACAGAGCAGGAGGTGTGAGGGAGGCCAGGGGTTGTTAAGAGGCGAGAAACACAGCGCTTGAAAAGTGATCCCGAATGCTACAGAATCAGTGTGTGTGTACTGCACACTTGATATGGTGGTAATTACATAACTGCTCTTGAACCAACACCTTTAATGTAAATCTAAACAATCCAATTGCTGGGTCATGTATATAAATCTCAAAAATCCCTCTTTTTAGAGGACAATCTGTAAATATTGATATATATTTATCATGCAGTTCCTCAGGTATGTTTGAACCAGTTGATGTGTTGAAGTTGGTGGACAGTTAGCTCATTTGCAACAGCAACTGCTGAGCTGCCATTGGACTGGCATGCAGAGAGATGCCTGTATCAGATAACCATAGACTTGACATGCAGTAAATCATCAACACCCTGAAATATGAACCACCGTTAATGGAACAATGCAATGCTGCAGTTGAGAAATACAAGAGTCTTGACGTCAAAGCACTGTCATATTTATTACCAAGAAAAAAAAAATACATTAAAGGCATATCATAGTCATTTGTCACAGCTGTTATTTGAACATCTTAAATATATTACTTTAACAATATGATACAGTAAAACACACTGTTGAGAATAAGCAGATTGCTGCTGGGAGCACAGCTGGGACTCCTGCTGGTGGCCAGGTTGAATTTGATTCAGCCTGGCCACCATGAGGATTAAACACATGAGCATGCACCCTTTAAACTAGGGCTGCATGCAAAATCTCATTATACAGAAAACACCTGAAATTCAATACAAAAAATAGGATGGGGGGGGGGGGGGGGGGGAGGGGGACTGCAACTAAGCAATATGTTGATGTGTTTCAGCACAGAAGAAGCAAAAAGCCACAGCAACACTGGAGAATGCTGTGTTTTTTATCTCGAACATGGTATCAAGATGAAATTAAGCGTTTCTTTAACTCTCTTAAAGCACTTTGTTTCACAGAGAAGTCCTTACTATTTACACAGAGAGAGAGGGATTTCCTGCAGGAAGGGATCAAGCTTGATTGAAATGGAAAGGTGTCACATAATGACCGTCTCAGTCTGAAGAGAATAGGAAACGAGAGGCCGGTGCTTCAGGGCGGGACTTGGGGTTCTGGTCATGGGGCTAGGGGTGCGAGCCAGCGGGCTTGGGGGACGGTACATTGGGCCTGATGGGCTGGTGATGATGGCAGTAGGGGTGCGGCCGGCCCACCTGGATGGAGGTCGCTGGTTGGCTGGCCGCGCAGGACGAGAGAAGCTGTTGTTAAGATTGGCAGGGGACGACTGGGCTGGGTTTACCTGAACAGAGACATAATGGGACATGTTAGCTTGTACAGTAAAAGTTTCATATTGTTGATGCTAAAGCTGAAAAAAAAACCTACTTGCTGTGGATCCTGTCTGTAAGCTGTGTGTCCCACTCTGGGACTGGAGCTGTACTCGTGTTGGATCTCCAGCATGTCCAGCAGCTCGATAAGTCCTTCATCCCTCACTCTGCCACAACCTGGCAACTCCTGTCCCACAAACCCACCCCTATGGATCTTCTGAGCTCCAGAGGAAGCACTTGAGACCATGTAGTCCATTTTGGGCTCTGCATGTTGAGGTGCAGGCCGTCTTGCTCTCTCCCCTTGAGCCAGTCCTCCATCTCTGTCTGCCGCGCTGTTAGCTCTGGGTCTCATCTTTGGGCTCCCCGCCACCTGTGATCTCCTCTGGGACTGCTGAGGTACCCGCTGGGACCCTTTGTAAGCTCCTCTGTGATCCTTGTGGTTCTGTCTACCAGAGTCTGATACTAACCCCCATTCTTGGCCGGGCTCTATCTCTGCTGTCAGCACGTCAAAATCTGCTTGGCATTTCTGAGTAGGCACGCGCATGGGCGCCCTGCCGGCGACTGCAGTGGCTCCCAGAGCTCGCCGCTGACAGCCAGGGGTGGGGCACTTTGGCTCCGGCCCCTGATGGGTTACCACCCCGGATTCGGTGAGCATTTTGCCCTCGTTTTCCTGAAGCATGGCGCCAAACTTCCTGAGAACAGAAGGGCTCCCGCACTTCCTATCTCCCAGGACGCCAGGACTGAATGACTTCCTGTCCGGAACAGGCGAACCAGCTGTTGCGATTGGGAGCTGTGAGCGCGGTTGTACAGCAGGAGCATCCCTTTGTCCAAGAGGGGGCTTTGCGCCTGTGTTTTCTTTGTTGGGGGAACTCTCTCTGCGGGGGGAGCTCTTCATGTGAGACACTTGGTTCTTCCTGTTTTCAGTCTCCTCAAAACTGCCCAAACACTGCTCTTGACCAAGCCTGAAACAAACCGAAACAAAATAAGATTAACAGGCGTTTCCCTCGGATGATGATGATGATGATGATGATGATGATGATGATGATGATGATGATGATGATGATGATGAAAAGGTTCATGGATAGGGAGGCAGCGCACTTACCTTTCTCTTCCAGAACTTTTTCTGATCTCCGTTTCCGGGTTCACCTTGATTGTGTCACTGAAGCGCTGAGAGAGATGGGAAAAATGTATTTAAATAACCATATCAACCTCTACGTACTATATTTAAAAGCTTTAAATGAGTGTGCTACTTCAAGATCCCTGCTGGCAATGATCCGCTCACTGTACCTTACCAAAACTTAACCTCGGCTGACCCTTGATCATCACTCGATATAGCACCGCTAACTCTCATCTACTATACTTGTATGTTGGCTGTGAGTGTATCTTCCATGTGGAACAGGAAACAGTTTAACGTTTTGGCATCCTTCCTGACTGCTTTCTCGGGAGTTGAGAAAGTGCAAGAGTTGGTAGAAGTGACCGAGTATGTGAAACTAACTCCTATCTGGTAGCCTGTCTGACTAGAAGGAACCAGCTAACTGTAATCTATATGTTTCTGACTGACCCCAGCTTTCACTCATATCACGTCCCTGTATCTGGTTTCCTCAGATGTCCAGATGCCAACATAATGATGCAAAAGGCAGTAAATGATTAAAAATTGCCTTTACTTACCACGTGGCGAGCTCCATTGTTCTTCTGGCTCATTTGCTTCCCTTGCTCCAAGTAATCCTGCAACAAGTCGCCAATCTCTGAGTTGGTGTGGCAGTAACCGTAGCCATTTTGATGACTCACGGGGTAGCTGTACCCACTGGGGCTATAGTTACAGCCGTTACTATAGTGATGTGGCACAGTTATCGCTGCGGGGTGATTCTTGCTGTGATGGCTGTGATGGCCTTTGCCATCGCCAAAAAGACCATTGCCATGGTGACCTAGGCCGCACTCCAACTCGCTGCCATTTTTCTGGTTGTCAGTAGTGATATCGTTTGCTCCTCTGCGAGCCTGGACTTCATTGTACAACTGCAAAATGAAAACAGAAGAAAACATAAGCAACTTCCTACATGTATTCACATATTGTACACAACGACATGCATAACACAGCTCAAAGTCAGGAACTGTGTTTACACAACAAACAAGTCTTATAATTATCATAAAGCATAACCTATATTTAAGATCAGCACATGTTAATCCACTTTGCACAACTATCTGTTTCCCATTGCAACCTGTAATACTCCTTTAGTATCCACTTTCAGACTGTGTGTGTGTGTGTGTGTGTGTGTGTGTGTGTGTGTGTGTGTATGTGCGTGTGTCTGTGTGTGTCATCACGTCACAGTTTAATTAGCTTGTTAACATTTGTCTATATCATTGCTCCAACAAGGCCATGAGGTTGAGCTGCCAACAGTTTATTATAGTTCACAAGCACACACACACACACACACACACACACACACACACACACACACACACACACACACACACACACATACACACACACACACACGTGCAACACATGCATATTACATCAATTAACACACACTCTAGGGAAGCACTACATAACCAGGAAACCATTAGTGTGTTCACACACCCTGAAAACGATGTCACAATGGAGTCTGTTGCTTTGTTAAACCAAACTCTATAAATAAATCTTAGAGCTGCAGCTGAAGTGCTTTTATCTTTCTTGTAAGGACCTGAATAACTCCATTCTACAGTTAAAGCGGCAGAACAGAATTAAGATGAGCTACTGCATTTAACCTCTGTTTCTACATCAGTGTAGCATTGCACAGTGTTCACTGACCCCCAACTGTCCACTAAACCACATTAAGTTCACATTGCATAAACCCACTACATTTAATGTGTCATCAATTACAATACAATGTGTGTTTTAAGTGCGAACGACAGCTTGAAATCCTATTTTTGGAAATTAACTTTGTCCGGTCTCTATGGGATTTGAAACGGTCCAACATTTTTATACGAAATCTTACCTCTTCGATTTTCTTCTGGATGTCCTGCAGCTGGTCCTCCCACTCCTGCATCTCTGAGTCGAAGTTGTCCATCAGCTCCGGCCTCTCCTGTCCCCAGCCCCGGCCTCTGTGTTCCAGCCCACGCTCCAGATCAATGGCTGCCATGACGCAGGCCGCTCAATACCCAGAGGCCTCTTTAAATGCCAATTTCCCCTTTCTCCAGTTTCACTTTCCTGTCAGAGGTCACGTAGGATTGGAAGGATCGATGGCTTGGAAACACTATAGAGACAAAGACATGGGGGGAAAAAAGTTTGCATACTTAAAAAATATATACAAAGCAAATCCTGATTTATGCTTATTATGAAAATAGTCTTTTTATGTAATTTAGCCCTAAATGTTGTGTTTCAACGTCTTCAAACAAGGCAGAATAAAACATACTATAGATCAGTGGCAATGACTTGCAGCAAGTGGAACCTATTCATTCCATTGAATTTGAGGTTTTTTACTTTATCTCTATTGTTTAAATGACTTACATCGTTGGTCACCTCACAAAGGTCAGATTTTTACGACCCTCTCCTTTCACATTCTTCCAAATTCTTAAAAGGCATGTAAGCCTACCAATGCAGCACGTGTGGACAAAAGTGTTGCATAACAGCTCTCGGTCACTTTAATCTTCATCCTGCCTCTGTATGCCTCGCCACATGGGGAAGAAAAACTTAAAAGAATGGTTCAACATCTAAATGTCCTCTGTGCTGTGTCATATCTCAGAGGCATTTAAGGTTGCACCTCAGATGATTTCCCAAACCTTGTGAATGTGGCTGAGTTAATATTCATTAATGTCACACCATGTTGTATCCCAAAGGGAGCACTAATAGCCTAACTATTATTGTAGCCCCTGGCTTTGTTGACGTTGTTGCCATCATTAAAATATGACAAGTATCCTGGTCGAAGGTGCCCGAATGTACCAGCCACTTCCCTCCCACTTGTGATGCAACAGTAGATATATTAATAATCTTGTAACTATGCATAGTAAACTGGCTGCATGGCTTGTGCGCATGGGAGAGAGATACATTTAGAGACAAAAACCTAAAAAAAAGAAAAGAAAAATAATGACAACCCAAAACTTGCTCAAAATAAGATAATTTAATATAATATATAACATTTAATTGAAAATCACCACAAGGCTAAGCATGAAAACAGTGGACTCACCATTCATGCTGTCTAAATTGTATTAATTAAGCTTATATACAATTACTTCAAAATGAAATCTCCCCATATGGGGCATTACAGCTGCCATTTCTGCCTCAATAATAGCTGTCCTTACCTTGCTCAAAATAAAAGTTTTCACTGCTCCAGTATAAATCCTCAGCCTGCTCTAGCTCCTGCGCGCTGCGCGCTCCGGCGTCTCCAACAGATTCACTACCCTCGGCGCCTAATCGTCAAGTCCCCTGTCTCCGGTGCTTCCCCCTCGCTTTTTCCTCTGGTGTGTTATGTATAACCTCGCAGACTGGATTTGAAGGGCCCCGGTTCTTCTAGTCACGCCTCGTTGTCGGCGTTAAGTCCTGATCGTTGAGCTAAAGGGTAAACAACTTCTGTTCCAGCCGGGGTACCCAGCCTTTATATCGCTCCCTACTGTTTACGTGGGCGCGCCATTGGAGCCGGTATCAAATATCATAATGTCAAATTTATTCTCCCATTTGAAGTCTCGATGGGACAACTGTCGTCACCAGCATCCTGGCTATAATTACTGGGGCTCACGGAGAGAGGGAAAGTGTTTACATAGCTATTTCAGCTGCTGCAATCTCTCGGCCAATGGGCTTCTCTGTTGCTACTCTGCTTTAGGATGCTTGGGCAGATTTTGCCTTGTGACCATGCGCCAGTGCAAATCATTTTTCCAAGGGATTTCATATGTGTGTGTGACAAGGCTAGTAATAATGTGTCATGCAGTCAATAATATCTTTATTGAAGGTAGTCACGAAGAGGAAACTGCAAGGTGGATGCCTGGCATGTTTGGCACAATTCCTTGTTGGTACTTTTTAAGTCATTAAACTTCACATGGCCTCACAAATTGTAATCTTTTACAATATTTTCTAACATAATTATCTTTTAAAAGAGTAAAATGCGTAAATTATCATACAATGTCCTGGAGTAACCCAAACCTGTGGCTGTGTTTTTGACTCATGCCTGACAGTTGCTTCTGTTCATCTGACACACCATCAATTACTAATGCCTGCCTCTAATCAGGGGTCCCACTGGGGTTTCTGACGGCCCCCCCTTAGACAAGATCTAACATTTGGCACTTGACGTTATCATCAGAATTCCTTCCAGTTCAAAGCCCCGGGATCGTCACCATTATTCCTCCACCTGTTGTTTCCCCTAATAAATGACAAATCCCTTAAGAGTTAAGGAGAAGGGATAAAAACAAACTCTATCCTTACTTTACCTTGAGGCAACAACAGCAAGATGGTACAGCAAGTGTCGTTCTGAAAAACAAGGAAGAGTTGACTGCTGTCATAACCAAGATCAAATATATTTAGTAACAAGGATAAACCAGGACATGAAGCGGCACAGAAAGGTGACTTATGTTTCCTCCCTTACATACATGTGACCTTAAGTTTCAATGTAAGCAATGCAAAAGCCTATATGTAAGGCGTAGGCTTCGTTTCAACATTGGCGGGACAAAAAACAAGTGGGGTGGAGTCTGGGGGTCATCCCCCAGGACATGTTCAGTGTCAAAACCTTCTTTACCTGCATTTCTTATGTATTTGTATGCACCAATTTATGATTGACAATTCAAAATATAATGCAGTATAGCTCTCTGTATTGCTTTCAAATATTAATTCCATGGGGCCGTTTTACAGAAATGTCTTGACTTTCATATCCTATCTTAAATGTTTGGTAACTATGGTAATTAGGTTGAGGACTTAACTTAGGAAAAAGCCATTACCGATGAGCAGTTCCTAAGTCAATGATTTTCTGCATATTCAAAACATCTGTGTTCTCTGAGATTCTGAGAATTACGTGGTAATATTTTGAGAAAGAGTTGGAATATTAAGGGAATAATGTAGGAATATAATGACAATAAAGTCATAAACAAAAAAAGAATCTACATGTCTGCTGTGAATTATGTTATTGCTCGGCTCTTGCTTAAGATGAAGCTAGAGCCAACAACGGCTAGATAGCTAGCTTAGCATAAAGACTGCCTAAACAGCTAGCCTGGCGCTCGCCAACGATAAGAAAATGAGCCTTGCAGCACCTCTAAAGGTTGTTTATTAAAATGTATTATCTTGTTTGTTTTATATGTGGAAATGTAAAAATAAAAGCCAGGCTAGACTAGCTGTTTTCCCCCGCTTCCAGTGTTTGTGCTAAGCTAAGCTAATCAGCTGCTGTCTAAATCTCTGTCTAAAACCAACATGGACGGAGCAAAGGTCCTATATGTTCTCATGAAAATGGACTTGAGCAAGCTCCATTGACCTTAGTTGAAATAATTTTGTCACACTTTATGTTCCTGAGGGGAAGAATTAACTTCTATAAGCAAACTACCTATTATAGGTTCAAACAGACATACAGTACATTCTGAAACTTCGACAATTTCCAAACACGAGGACATATCATGCGCCTCTTTGATGATTGCGGTAATGAAATACAAACATTAGATTCCATTAGATTAGATTGTTTTTGTTGTTAAATGTTCATTATTTTCACTCTGCTGCTCTACAAACATCAGATCTGTGACACATTGATAGGACAACAGTCACTTTTTATAGGCGGGATAGTATCAGCTACAGGAGTACTCGTTCACAGTCGTCACATATTGTAACTCACCTTCTTGAGGGACAGATGTGGACAGTGATGTGTTATGCATAATGTAGACTCCAGTGTTGAATCTAGCCACACTCTCTTGAATGTGACTGCAGCCTCGACAAGTGCTGAGCTTTTCCTGTGCTTTTGGTTACCTTGGCAACAAATGATGCGGGGAGGAAAGAAAAACAACAGAGCAAAAACAAACAAGGGATGATGTGAATTAAGGGAGGTGTACATCACAGAACAAAGAAAAGAGTAAAAAGAAAGACTAGTTTAAAGATGGTGGCGTAAGAGAGGGATGAGAATAACACAAGTATGAGGATGAGCAAAATGATAGGCTGGAACATCTGGGCGGAGTGACAAACCAGGAGGTTGGATTTAGTGAGAAAAGGGAAGAAACAGAATCAGCATTAAACTCCTTGAGACATTTTACATGCATCTCACAAACATGTTTAACATTCGTCTCACCGACAGTGGCTCCTCTGTATCTCTGTCCTCGAGCCTCGGCACTTCCAGTCTGTCTATGAAGCTCTGCAGTTCTTTTCGGAAGGCCTTCATCTGGGCGTTAATGCGATACAGCAGCTCATGTTCCCTGATCCTACTTCCATCTTCCTCTCCGCCATCCTCTCCTCCTCTCCTGAACATCAGGTCACCGTTCGAAACAAAGACCCTCGCCTCTGAGATGATCGTGGCCGTGTCAGCGATGAGCCGGTCAATGGTCCGAACAAGCCTCTCCGCCTCCAAACGGATGTCAGTCATTTGCTGCCTTTCGATCAGGCTGCACCGGCCAATAGGCAAGAAGCGGGACAAGGCGGAGGATGCGGCACCCTCTGGCCCAGTAGGGGTGTAGAGGCTCCTTGTGGGCGTCAGGCAACGGCTGCTTCCGTTAGTGTTTCTGACCTCGTCTGGATCACTTTCCCCACCTACAGGGCCCTCGCGTTTGCGGTGCGGTGGGAGGAGGCGGGAGGAGGTGGAGTCTTCGTCACTCTCACGGCGACCACTTGTCGCACCGCCGGCATCACTCTCTGCGTCGCTGTCACGCGGGCTGGGACGCAGGGAGAGGTGGGAGGCCAGGTCGTAGCGCTGCATATTAGAGAGGAGTACACGGTTCTCGTACTGCAGCTGCATCACCTGAATAAAGACAAAGACATGTTACTGTAATAACATCAGAATTTTACAAAATATGGAATACATGGCAACATGGTGAAGTGACTTTATAATTTGTCCAATATTTTGTTTTTTGACTAATTAGAAGAATGCTAACACGCTAAACTAGGATTGTTAACAAGGTAAATATTATACCTTATCATAACATAACATTATAATATAAGCTTATCAATTAACGTGTAATACCTTGCCACTTAGGTCATTAATCTGAAGCCTTGCTGCCTTTAACTCCTCCTGCAGGGCTTCTGCCTTCGCTCCATCAATCCCTCCACCTCCACCCCCGTGCCTGCCGCCTCCCTCATGGGTGCCGGCTTTGAACCGTAACTTGTTCAGTTCAGTGGTCACTCTCTTGTTTTGATCTTCAACATCAGCTAGGTTCCTCCTCAGCAGCTCTGCCTCGTCTTCCACCAGCTGCAGCTGCTGCCGGAGCTCCGTCAGATCCTCACCAAGGCCTCGCCCTGAGCCCGACCCACCCATCGCTCCGCACCCATCGCTTCCTGCACCCTCTCCTTCACCACGGATGTCGTCGAGCTCGGCCCTCAGCCCACGGTTCTCAACCTGTGAGGTAGAGGGAGAAAATCTCAACACTCAAATGACTCCCGCTGACGTAATACTCCCTTTATGTAGCCTTATCTGCTCCTACCTCCAACTCCACTATTTTCCTCCCCAGGATGTTGGCCTCCTCCTCCACCAGCCGGAGCCGGAGCTTCAGCTCTGACTCACGGGTGGTGGGCGGGCCCCCAGCCTCTCCTTTAGGATGGGTGCTGTCCAGCTCTCCATAGAAGGAGCGGTACTTCTGCAGCTCTTGCTCTAGACGGTCCTTCTCTTTGTCAATCTTAGCCGTCTTTTTTCTCATAAGCACCGCTTCCTCTTTGATGAAAGCTAGCTGGCACTTGAGGTCATCGTTGTCCTCCTGGAGCACAGAGACAACACAGACTGTAAATACTAAAGTGTGTTTAAGAAGAAAACGGTTAAAACTTAATCCTGAAGTTCAAAAAGTTGGTCTACGCAATAAGACATGAAGCCGGAAGGATTTAAGATTAAAGAGGAGATTTTGTAGCACAGTCTTTTCAAAGCCAAAACGTTATCTATCATTGGACCAGGAGGATGTTTGAAGTCCTGCTAAGTCTAAAGTAATAGCTAGAGCTCTTCAAACTCTCAGCTTTCATTTACATATACTTTCTTTTTCAAATAATGGGAGCGCTTGCTTTGGTCTGTTGAGGCCCCTAGCTGAAAAGCAAAAATGTTTGACTTGAGAACATTACATGAGGATGTGATCAAAGTCTTACTGTTGACTTCTGACAAATATTTACCAAGATGGCCAAGAGAAAACAATACATTATTTAAGCAGGACAGCAGATGATACTTAGAAAGATACTTACTGGTGAGTATCTCCATTGCTTTAGGCAACATGATTCAAGAAGAAAGAAAGGTGAGGGTGAAAACCTCTTACCTCTGTAGGAGTCTGTGCTGATTTCCTGTCTGTCTTCTGGGTGTCCTTGCTTCCTCTTCTCTTTTGAGACTGTTGAGACAGATTACAGAAAAATTCCATTTTGTTTTCTTTAAACAGTAAATTCGTACCATTTAAACTCTTTGTGGTGGTTTACAGCTTTTTGTACAACTATTCCTCCACATGTAATATGAGGCAAAGCATTTACATCCTAAAGTGCACTATACATAGACACAAAGGTCCCAGGCTTTATGATAATAGCTTAATCTGAACATCAAATTGAATTATTTTGTGCTTATCTTTGTCACATGATTTAGATGAATGTGGGTACTTGTTTTCTTACCTCTTTGGTTTTGTCTACTTCATTCTGCAGGGCTTGTTTGGTCACTTCCACCTCTATGAGTTTCTGTCTCAGTTTCTCATTCTCCTCTTCTGTCTTCGTGCGCTTCTCCTCCACCTTTTCCAGCTCGTGGTGCAGCCTCACAGACACATCCTTCGCTACCTGCGTTGTTTCATAGATATATTTTCACTCCAACTTCGGGGATTTTCATGTTTGATCATTACTTGTAATTAAGTTTCTTATCTTTGGGGTTTTCGTACTATTTCAAAACAAAATAACTCCATATAAATATAATTTATCAACCAGTTAAATGCATAGGAGTCAAAGCGACAACCATGGCAGTGACTACATTAACAGCTTCCACACACATCCTGCTCCCAGACAGACACACAGATAGTCGAGCACCTTCCCCTCCCCTTTGCACCTTCAGGTCCTGCTCCAGACTCCTGAGCAGCTCCTCATCGATCTCTCCCGTCTGGGCGTAGCGCAGCTTCTTCCTCTCAGCCTTCCTCAGACGATACTGCAGGATCCGGCAGTTTTTATTGGCCCTCTCCAGCTCACGCCTCATCTCCTGCAGCTGACACGTGTCTTCTTCGTAGAATGTGTCCCGCATCTCGTCCATCTCGGTCCTCATCTCCTCAATTTCACACTGGCAGGTGCATAAAGATTATATGTCACAGTTATGACGTGGTTTAAGATTAAGACCAGCTAATCTCTGCTGGTTTGTGGTTTTTAGAATCTTACTTTTGACTCCACCGAGTCAGTAATGGCTGTTTTGGACTTGGGCCAAATATAGTAGGAATTTAAATGTTGCTTCAATGCTGTCTTCTATGCCAACATGGTACATATAAACATCCACATTCAAGCTGTCGACTCCTTGGTTGTCCCTTATTTTAACACAAGATATCATTGATCCTATCAGATCGATACCAATGAGATCAATAACCAATTAGTCATCAGCAGCTGGTGTATTTTCAACTTAGGTCTTAGCTTTATGTTATGTGAAGACATGGAGGATGTTCAACAGACTAATCAATTGATGTTTACTTATCTAGGACACGGCAAACACAATATTTAGTAGAGTGATGTGGCCCCAGGGTTTTGATGGGCCCTCAGGCTTCAGATAGGCCTACAAACATGGATTTTCTCTCATCCTAATGTGACACAAATACATGTCGACTGTTTTGCGGTGGATTCCAGTGAGGTGGCACATTGTATGTGTTATCTAAATCATCCTCAGCTGATGACAAAACACCAGCCTACATAAAACCAACATGTTACAAACCTTGAGATCATCATTTTCGTCAAGCAGCCTCTCCACCTCGTCTTCAAAGGCCTGGTCCTGCTGTGTCACGGACCCCGCCTCTGTCGCCTCTGCAGCCGGTTCCGGCTCTCCCACAGCGGCCTCCTCTGTCCACATGTTGTCTGTCTTGGTTTGCATCCTCGCACCGCTTCTTCTCAGTCTCTTCTTCAGATGGAACTGTATGAGTTCAGCCTGTAAGCATCCCCCTTTCCACAAACCCAAACCAGCGAGGCCCGCGCCGCAGCCTACAGACGCGTCGCTTCTCTCTCCGCTCCGGCCGCCTCCCTCTCCGGGTTTCTTCTCTTTCTCTGTCACGGGAAAGGAAAACGAGGCTTTGCCGGGTAACACACGCTGAGAAGAGTCGCCTTTGAGGCAGGGCAGGAGTAAAACGGAGCGGCGGGCCGATGCTGATGAATCTGTCGGATCTTCCCCGAAAGCATCCGCCCTGTTTGCTCTGACTAGATCAGCTTCAGCACCATCCGGGTGAACAGCTGCCCCGCCGCGCCGCTCGGGATCCCTCTCTCTTCCGTCAGCGGACCTCAAATTGTCTCTCACCCCGATGTTTCTGGTCCTTCCTGCGGGAAGAGGAGATCTGCACCTGCCTTGGTGTCTCGGAGCTCGCTTGGTTGCCCCTTCCTGGGCTGTAGCCGGCAAGGGAGCCCGGTGCTGCCCCCTCCTCCTCCCTGCGCTATTGTCTGCTGATGATGTTGACGATGGTGGAGGATCTGCAGCGCCACCGGCGGCAGGCTTCATTTTCTGCTACACTGAAACTCCAAACATGGGCTGTAATTTGTAGTTGTTTTTTTCACGAGTTAAAATAGCTGCACAGAAACTATAAACTTATTCAATTACATAAGCTTAGCCCTGTTAAGTGTAACAATCATACTTAAGAGAGTTTTAACTTCGAGGAAGATGCCACTAGATGCCGCTTTTTTGCAACTGCCGTCATCATCCAGACCCATAACTTTACAAGGGAGGTGCACTTGTTATGTCCAGGACCATTAGAAACATGGACTGTATCCTGCTGGACCGACATCCACTGGCCGACATATTTATTTTAAAAGTCCAAACTAATGCATTTTCACAGAGAGCTCCACATAGTGGGTGAATTCTTACCGCAGAGCATTAAGTAGAGTCGCTGACACAGGGCACCACCAGGCACTGCAAGGGCACTGGCCATATGACGTGAATGTACGTCAAACCAGGAAGTGAACGGCCATCCCCACCTCTATCTTTCTCTCGCTCTCTCAAATTCAAATAAGTTTTTATTGGTATGGCTAATTAAGTAGAGTATTGCTTAAGCAGGTTGCACAAGGTTTACAATGTAAGTATAACTATATAGAATAATGAGAAGAATATTATGTTACTAAACCTAAACTTACACTGCAGGAATACTTTATAACTAACATAAGTTTGTTTACTAATGAGTATCTCATGTGCGGTTACTTGCTAAATTAAGGCACAACTTTATTAATCCCAAGGAAAATTGCTGTGCAGCAGTAGCAATACACAGTGGCAAGAGATAATTACCCAGTGGTGCACATCTAAAATACAATATATACAATGCCAAAATTAGGTTAACAGTATGTTAATAGGGATCAGTTTAGGTGGGTTGCATATAGATAGTATGTACAGTATAATATTTGAATTATATGTAATTGTAGGAGTAAATGGTCCCCCCTCCCCTCCACCTCTGCTGGTCTCCTCTCCACCCCCATGTCCAATCTGCGCAGCTTTGGGGACAGAGCCTTCTCTGTGGCAGCCTCCAGGCTCTTGAACTCCCTCCCCACAGATCTCCGCAAAACAGAGTCCCTTCCCTCACACTGTTCCAGTCCCGCCTTAAAACCCATCTCTTCTCCTCTGTCTACTCTTAGCCATCCCAATCCATGTCCGTTGATCGTATTTGTTTGTCTCACTCCCCCCATTATATTATTGTAAAGTGACTTTGAATTCTTGAAAAGTGCTATAGAAATTCTATTTATTATTATTAATATTAATAAATTATTTGAAACCAGTGAAAACAGTTGTGTAATGTCCTCTGTAGCTCTGATGGTGTCTTTCTAATGGCTCACAAAACTCTGATAACATCTCAGACTGGAATTGAGACATTAATATTTTTTAAATGAGACCATTGAGTTGCATTATGGGAATTGTAGGATCCAGTGTTTTGGACTCATAGTAGGGACTAAAAGTTGAGATATCTCCAATCTTTAAAAAAAAACCTGTCTCTTCTAAATCCTCCATCTTAATACTATAACAATGCTAAATTGGTCAAATGCCCATTTGAGCACAACTTCATTTTTAAAATGATGCACCATGGAGGCACAGGATGAACTGAAATAATCGGTTTTTATAACATTTTCATTTTAACTCTGGACTGGATATAATCTCAAAATGGTATACTGGTGTCATAAATCAAATTTACATACCACACCAGAACCTAGAGCCAGACACAGGACAGAGGTGTTGAGAGCTAAACGCTAACGTTTGCTCAGCTTGTTTCTCTGATAGCTTAAGATCCAGACGTATGCCGACTAAACTCCTTCATCCAGTTAAAACATAAAGTTAAAAACTAAATCTTAAAAGTGTTTCGTTAAGTGTAGCTTAAATTTTGGGCTAATGTAAGCAGTCCTACACAACTCAACAAATATATAACATATACAACGTTTTTAGACATTTCAATGTGGAATGTTACATATTATACGTTTAATTCCTTCATTCACTGTTTTTTTTGCTGGACAAAACTGAGTTTTATACATGAAAGATTCCCGGCATGGACATAAAATGTGCCTCACCCACTCTTGACAAGAATCACATAATGTGTCCCCCTCGTCCCACAAATGTACTGTCACTAAATCCCAGCAGAGGGTGCTCTCCACAGACAAAACAGAGTCCGCTCAAGCTCTCAAGGCAATCTGTCCCACACAGACAGAGAGCCAGTAAAACGCTGACTGTTTCCACTCTGCTAGGCTACAATGAGCGCCTTAGTCATATAATTGCTAATGAGATGAGTGAGTGACGGGTTAGGTTTGCAGAGATTTAACCCATGCATACTGACCCTTCACCCTCTAACAGACTCTCTGAGAATACTGAATGGGTTAGTCGACTGTCAGTAAGATCCTGAAATGAGAGGCCTATTTGCTACACATTATCAATGGAATGGAAATAGTAACATGTTTGGGAACCAGTAATCTAGTGTGCACTTAAAAAGCTTTCTTAAGAGAGTTGCCCAAGCTCTATAATATACAATATGCATACAGGTATGTGTATGCACGTTCCTGCAGCAGCAGGGATGCAGGTTATAGTGACCTGTGCTAAATGACTTTGATAGAAAAGCCTTGAACCTTCTCCAATCCTCTTAGTTCCTGGCTTAGTTCCCTCTGCATCCCCGTGGAGGACAAATACTCCTCCACTCATCTAGTCTATCATTCAAATCTACACTCTTAGACCTCCTTCCTTCCACCTCCACCCTGATGCCATGGGTGCAAAGAGACAGGTGGTGGTGCATCAGGATACAATGGAAGGCTGCAAAGTAATGCATGTAGCCCTATTGTGCAATGAGGAGAATGATAAAACCCCTCTGTGGCCTGAGATGTGAAATGTCAGGAGTAACAGAATGAGTGCTATCGGATTCTTTTGGAGCACAGGAAAAAGACGGTAGATTAATAATTTACTAGATGCCATTACTGGATCCACACTGTGGTCAAAGAGCATTGGGATATAGTGTGTTTGTCACAGGCTAGTGAAGAAATGGGCTAAAACTGCTGATGTCAACCTGGATATTAATTCACAGCACAGGTATCAACAACTTGTATTTGCTAATATTTGGGGGTCAAATATCCGCCTCTTTTTTTGCTCCTGTGCCCCTTATCACACAGAAGTACACATATTAGTCATTCGCTCAATAATTCAACGCTATATCGGAGCCAAATGTTAACTAATCCATAGTTTGAGAGTTAAAGTAGCAACCTGGTGGCAGATTAGTAAAGGCTTCTCTTCCAGTGACCTGCTTTCCTTGGTCACTCATGGAGTGACGTGGAAATAAGCTCTTTTGGAGCTAAAGCCAATTTACCCCCAAAGATTAGGGCAGATCTGTCTGGACAGGCCACCTACCTCGGCCTCACACACAAACCTAGAACATTTCTTTCCATCCTGCAGATCTTGGGATGGAAGAGAGAGGGATGATGGAAGTAGAGGAATGAGGTGAGAGAGCAAATGGGAAGATGGGGGATGGGAGGGCTTCGGCTCCAGATTAGGTTCCTTAATGGGTGACAACTTGATCCTATATGCAGAGTTGCTTTAGCGTTAACGGAGCTGTTTTACGATTACAAGGCTCGTGCACACACCAAAACTAACACAAACACACACAAACAAACTATGGGGTGCTGACATTGTCTTTATTTCAGTTATATGTGCAGCCAGAAGCTGTGTTGCTTTCATTCTTAGTAAGACAATGAAATAACCATTTGTTTTCTTTAAAAAAAAAAAGAAAAGCATTTTTCAGGAGGAGTTTCCCTTCAGTCCTACATGGCAGTGAGACAATATTGAGCTGAATTTCAAATCTCTTGCACCTCGGCTACATTGCACAGCAAAAAGAAATAAATTATGAGGACCCACAAAAAATTATCATAACAAAGATACCCACAAATTTGCATAAATACTAAAGGAAACTACAACCCTCCCCCAAAGTGTTTTAAACCAGGTGTTTAGTCACAATAAACACAAAGAAAATAGCATGTTGTTGTGTAAATGCAGCACAGTTATCAACAGCAGAGAAAGTCCATGACATGTTGGATTGGTTGATGGTGTAGAGATGAATGAAAAGTAGTTAAATATAATAGATGGCAGTTATGAGAATGTCATATTGTGATTTGTTTGTTTGCTAACTTTGTAGTATTCGTAAACAAATGCCGCCCCCCCTCCCCCGAACCGAGAAAAAACCCTTTGGTATAAACATCTGCATGTTCTCTTGTTGGTAATAGTTAAATTAATTTAAACTCTTTTAGATCACTAGAAAATAAATTAGCTTATTAAAGACTATTTAAGCTTTCAGTTAAAACAATACTGGAATCCAGAGTACAAAAGTTGGAGGTGAATCTTGGTTGATAAGTTAGTGGATGCTGAGCAGTTTGTAGGTCCTTTTCTTTATATTTTGGTCCTATTACGGTCCAAAAACACAGTTGGACACGAGAGATCTCGGAGCCTACATGATCAGCATCTTGCTTTTCTTGATAAAAAAACAAAACAACTTTTATGGAGACAACCAACACCCCTCCCTTCCTCTCAAAACCCCTTACAGACAAAACACACACTTCTATCCTTTCACCTTTTCAAGTTGGTCACAAATCACATCCTTCTACGTTATTTGAAGGGATGATGAAACCTGTCTGGTTTCCGTTCATCCCTTCCCTAACCCTGCCTCCTTCTCTGGCCCTTCAAACAACTGTCCTCTTTCTTTTAATCGCCAAGCAAGCCCTCTTCCTTCCTTACTCTCTTTTCGCTCTTCCTTTCCTTTGCCTCTTCCCGTTATCCTCCACTTCCTCCACTTTGCTATGACCGTTAGTTACCATAGAGGTGCCGTTCGCCACGGGCTTGCCTCCCTTCTGCGTGGAGGAAGGTTTGCGTCGGTACGCGTGGTAGTAAAAGTTGGCGAAGAGGACGATGAAGGTGACGGCGTAGCCAATCAGAGCCCACTGCATCCAGGCGGGAAATGGACAGCCTGTGTAGAGGGAGTGGCCGGCGTGGCCGATGGTCACGTGGAACTGGATCTGTTGAACACACAGAATGTAAACACGTCATTAAAATAAATAAGCAAAAAACAGCCTGAAACACAGTAAAAACGCAATAAACCTGCAGAATTGACATGAAACAAAGTATTCCTAGGTAATGATTTAAGACATAGTTTATAATGTACGGAATAGAAAATAACTTTTATATAGGGATTATCATTGAAATAGAAGTAAGGAAATGTATATCTAATTTGTCTTTTTCCATTACTTACCAAATGACCTAACTGCATCGTTATGACAGTATAATCAGTGCTATTAAAATACAATTTTAAATAGGATATTTCACCAAAAACACCCACAGAACACACACACAAAAAGTATCTCCATAAGTAACACCCACCATCTGAATAATGGTGAGGTATTTCTTCCACCAGAGGTACTTCTGCATCTGAGGTCCCAAAGCTGCCAGGCCATAGTATCCGTACATGAGGACGTGGATGGAAGAGTTGATGGTCGCACCAAAAAATGCTGTGGAAAGATTATAGGCATACATTTGTATCAGGCGTCATGACGGTCGTGTTCTTTGTAAATGGCTAGCGTGCAAACTGCCAGTGCTTCTACATAAGATGCTTTTACTCACATTGTCCACCGGGGACCCATTTCATGCCGATCCACCAGAGGATGAACATGGTGCAGTGATGGTAGACGTGGAGGAAGCTGACCTGGGTGAACTTCTTCCTCAGGATGAAAAACACTGTGTCCAGGAATTCTACTCCTTTGGAGATGTAGTACCACCAGAGCGCAGATGCTATCTGAAGACGTAAAAACAGGATGGAGTGAATTATTGCAGCTCACGGCGGTGGATCTTCGACACTAACACTGCTGTACCCAATAGCGTATTTGATAGACAAACAGCTGAAGACTGCGAAATACAGTGTGCAGACATTGGTGTAGTACTCATTACAGTCACAGCCGTGTTTCGACTGTATGGTAATGCTGGACACGACAGGTGCTTTTCTCTATTTGGTTTCCCACTGCAGATAGTGCCGCCTCAGTGTAGACCGGGTCAGCTAATCGTCATAGTGTGAAACTGCCGCGACATCATCTTCAACGGGACACATGCTGAATCCTTTCAACAGCAACTAAGCAGATGAACGTCTGCAGTGTACGTAGTGTGTACGTTTTTAGTTTTGCTGGCGGCTATTTTTTTAAATCTAGGTCTATTGAATAAAAAAAAGACTGTGGTCCCTATTGATGGTGGACGGCTATCGAAACATCGTTGGTTTATAGAGGATGTCCCGTGACGGTCTGCAGTGTTTTAACGCCACCTTCTAGTATCAGATCAGCTCACTTGGAACCACGGGCGAGGTCGTACTAAAAAGTACCAGGTACTATCCACAAGAGCGAGTCGAGTTGAGTAGAGCTGTGCCGTACCAGGCAGTGGAAATACGGTTTTAAGGTCCTAGTTACCTTTAAAACATTTACCTAAATCCACTTATGTAGGACAGTTGAGTGAAGTTTCACTAATAATTACTACAGCAAAGAGCAGTTTTTATGAATATATTTGTGAACAAGATATGAAAAAGAACAAAATCCAAAACTAAATGTTTTTGCAAGCAAGGAAAAATTTCCCGCATTTGTAGTGAAGTGTTTTACATTTACATGTCGCAGATGATTCACTACTACACGTTTACATTCACTCACTCGAATCCCTCTGTGTGTGTTAGCTCTTCATTCCTCACAGCCTGACACACACATGCACATAGTACACATGGCTGCTCTCTAAGCCGCGGTGCTGTGGCATCATGCCATCATGAAATAACACGGCCTGAGGGTGGAGATCGGGGTGGAGTGTTACGGTGGTGAGACAAATTACTCCCGCCTATCTGAGTACAGGCCACACCCTGTTTGTCCTGAAATAGAGATAAAAACGTTTACCTCTCCTCTAACCCCCGACAAAACTAAATGCACTGATCTCCTTGAGGTTTAAAGTTGTGATAGGTGTTAGGTGTGTGAAGATTTGAGGTGCTGTGTGTGTTGGAGGGAGCTTACCCTGACTTCATACTCATCGTTGGAGTAGTTGACAGGCTGACAGAGGTAGCTGTACCCGGCTGCTCTAGAGGCTAGTAGGAGCTGATGGGAAGAAAGAAAACCAAATATCAGAAAATGGTTGACATTTCTTAAAATATGGAGACGGCAACAACTACTGCAGTGAACAGGAGTAATCCCACATAACTCACAAAACAAAATTTGAGTTTTCTTTACAAACCAGCAGGTTGTTAGACACGGCTGAGAGCTACGAGACATTGGGGATTTCTACATTATTTACTGTAAATAAGTAATCAAGATGCACAACCACTTGCTAGATTCTTGGTTGAGATAATATGTTGAGAGAACACCCATACATAAGACTTACTGTTCAACCATTTAAAAGGAAAATGGAAAGTGGATCAATTGTGAATTGTGAATTGTGTAATTGTCTTGTCACAGTGCAGTCATTTTCTCCACACCATCCGTAAGGTCTTTTCTTGCCTTTTGCCTTTCTGTGTGAATGTGTCTTCCTACATTAGGAAGTGTTTCTATAGTGTAATTACATAGTAAATATAGTACTCTGTGATTTAATGTCTGGTTTCTGCATTTAAATGAATGTCAAGATTGCCTGTCACACAGTGTTTCTGAGGGAAAGCCCTTTGGTAACACTAGTATAGGGAGAACTTATTAGTGTCTTATAACGTAGTTTCCATGTCATCCCTTTAACATCCTGACAGAAAACACTATATGTCATGTTTACTACTGTAATCTACGTCTCCCCACCTCTTTGGCGATGTAGAAGTTGAGGACCACCATGCTGAAGTTGTAGACTATGAGGGTCTTCCTGAGTGTGTAGGGCTGGCGGTCCTGCATGTATCTAGGCCCCGCCCACAGGAAGAGCAAGTACAGGCAGCTGATGGCCAGAGTGGGGACGGGAGATGACATCATCGGCCAGCTCTCCACCCTCTTGTCTGGAGGAAAAATAGAGGTAAACTCAATTACGGGAGAATGTGAGGTATGATGGTTAAACAACAGAACAGTTGTTGTTAAAGTTAACACACATGTAATGCTTGCAGTATTAATCTTTCTACCGTCAAAATCCACACAACTCTAGAACATGCACACCCTCTCACACAACCTTTATCTATTTATTTGTATTTATTTGGATCCCTATTAGCATTCTCATGACCAGTTAAAGGACACGTAAAGTACAATCCACTGCTGTTACAACATACTTCAGCAACAGTTTTGCAGTTTTTGCCATTTTGTTTCTGTTGACATTATTCTTATGTGTAATAATAACAATTTACTTACTACTAGGATTTTTTTAAGTAACACCCTAGTTTGACCATATTGTATAAACTAAGTAGTTGGGGGTGAAAACAAACTGAATATTTAAACTATTGCACACGCTACCTGTGCTTGTTTCCTGGTTTAACTTTGACCTGATCAGACTTTGCTATGTAGTTATTATGCTATCACATACATGTAAAAATCTAGTATGCCAACTTCCATTTTTCTGTACAAGTAAGCTGGTGGCTACGATATTTACCTGATGACAATTATAACAAAGACATGTTTCAATAATCAAACATCTAAAGTGGCACACTGCTCTTGTGTGATTGAGAAATGAGTGATTGTAAAGATCTTACCTGCTATAGTAAGGCCCCATTTGTAAAATTCTACAGTGTCATTCACAAAATGTGTTACAACCTCCATGGTTCTGCCGTTGGTCCCGATTATACTATGGCAGGGAGAGAAAAGGAGAGAGAAGCAAAAGAGCCAACGTCAGTGAGAGACCCAAAGCAAATTACAGGCCATACATATCCTATCAGTGTAACTAGTAGCACGAGGAACTATGCTACGTAACCATTTTAGTATGTGTCACTCTCTTGTAAACTGCTGCAACATGTCTCTGCCATGATTAGCTTGCAATTGTTGCACATATTTATCAGGCCAAAGATATGTAGCCTGAAGAAAACCCTTTTCAGCATTCTATCAAACTGACTTCTCAGAGTGTTGAGTTCTTACTAGATAATATGTTAAACACATCCACAAGTGAGAGCCTTTTAGATAGGGATTTGCATTATGCTGTGTCATATTATATGCTACCACATGGTATTATTCAGCTCATTATAAATGAATGGATAAAGTGGTCTCCCATCTTTTAAGCATTGCTGCAAACAACCTAAAAGAAGAGATTAGGCCTCTCTTCTCGTGCCCTTATTTGAAGCAGTATGGTAACATAATAGCTAATGCACTTTGCATTGATTCTTATGATTGCTGGCCAGTCGAAACAGTTTGAGATAATTGGGTGGTGGATACTGGGTAATTATATTTTCTCTGTTTCTGACCCTTTTCTTCCACAGATAGACCTAATACTTCCTCTAATAACCTCCTATAACTTGCTCACTAACAGGACACCGATGACAAAAAGTTAGAACAATTGTGCATCAAGAGACAAATGTGCACCACATTGACTGTAATTAAGCAGCATTACATAACAAACACTTCTTATCCACCTGAGAGCTGAGAGCAGTTGTCTCCATATTAATCTATAATTAATCTGGTGCGTCAGATCAGATGCCCTTTTAATAATTAACTGCTCTGTATACAGTGACTATTGTCCACCAATGAGTGTTGACTGACAGGAAAGTGCTGAGTATTTAGAGCAATATTAGGCTACACATGGATGTGTGAGCACGAGCGAATCTGCAGAATGGACTTTTTTTTTGTGCAGGACTCCATATAACAACATACCCACTGAGGGTTTAGTTTAGTTGCAGTGGACCGCGGATGGGAATCCGATAGAGAGGGTTAACCGGGTTTGTACGCACACAAAAAGACAGGAGCGCATGTGTCAGCAGGTTTCGCTCGGACCGCTCAAGAGGCTTAAATTCAATTGATCAACGAGCTTAGATGTAGGCCTAAGTACAAATGCCCACAAGCCTGTTTGATGGTTGTCTGCCTGCATGTGCTATGAGTGACACACATAAAAAAACAAAAACGTGTTTATGTATAGAACAGAGAATAACATTTGCACACTGTTAGAAAAGGTATTTTGCAATAATAATAATATATATATAAATATATATATATATATTTTAACGTACAGATATCCTAATATGTTTTTTTAAAAGGTCAAGCTCTTCCACAGCTAATACATGAAGTTACACTTGTTTTATCTTAGGTTCATTTAAATGTCATTATTTTTTGCCCAGGCTTAACAGGTGGCTGGGTGAAAGGTGCTAAGGAGTGCAAATGAATGCAAACTATAAAACAGTTATGAAAAGTGTCGACCCACGAAGAAATAATTGATTTGACGTGGACAAAGGGCTGGGCTCTTTACCAGCAAGGCTTCTTAATTAAACCCAAAAATAACAGTAAGAACCGGTTTCAAATTTAAATGTATGAAAAGCATTTAGCATGCCCAGAATCAAATTACGACAACGTAGCACAAATACACAATGTTAAAAACGTTTACTTACGTCCTCGATATTTAAGAGCGTGTAATGACATCCGGTGCAATTTGATGTCCAACTCCTCTCACTCACTGCTTCGCCTTTCTTCTTCTGCCGTCACTGCTAATCAGTTTCTACGCCGCTCCGGTTACAGTTCGACATTAAACAGCAATTTGGCAAGAAACTACACAAGGCAAGTGAAAATATATGACTAAGATACCCCAATTATGCATTCAGTCCGTGCCGGCCGCTCAGCCGCATCATCTTCTTGCAATCTCCCAGACACCGAGAAGCCAGATGGTATTGCGCATGCGTGAATTCACTCTCGTGTCTCGTGTGCGCGCGCACTGCAGCCCCTGACAGCTCTTGGCTCTGTGACAAGGATGCTTAGTTTCTTTTGTTCTTCCTCAGTATTTACTTCTACTGTATAGCTATATAACAAATGCACCAGCTAATTAACCATCACATGAACCTATTAACTAACCAAATCACATAATGCATCAAAATAAATTCTTACAATGGGCTTTTTGAGTAGGCTATACAAAACTAAGCTTTTCCACATCCTACAAACCATTGTCTAAATCCATGTACTTTAGCTCTACAGGTAGCAATTGAGAACATGGTCTGCCCTGTCGTCTCTACTCTGGTTGTCCACTAGATGGTGCTGTCATGCTACCGTTGGATCTTCAGTTCACCCGCCCTTAACACACCAGCTCTGTATGAGGTTTCTTTGAAGGAAGCCAGACTAACTCTGTAAGTCAACAATGAAGTTCCTTTTTCGCTGTAACCCACACAAACATCCTGCTAGCAGGCGAAGGCAGATTGTTGACCTTTTAATTCATATTGCAATAGGCCTCTGTCACTGACAGTTTATTATGTTATTTGCCATAAACTGTGGTCACCAAACACTGTCATCACAAGTGAATTACCAAGTGAAAGGGAGGGAGTACCCGTAGTGCTTCATGCACTTCCAGGGTCTTTTGGCACTTAATGTTTTAGCATGGTGTGGACAGTGCCATCTTTGAGCACCTGGTTCAATCAATTAAAAACAGCCAGTAGAACAGCCCAAGATAGACAGCAAAGGGCCTGGGTCGAATTTGAACTTGGGCTGCTGAGGTAAGGACTCAGCCTTTGTACATGGGGCACCCGCTCTACTAGGTGAGCTACCAGGGCATATATGTATTTCTTACTTTGAATCTACATGAGCTAGAGCAGGGATACTCAACGTTCTTTGCCCAGGGTCCACATTTACAGTGTGACAGGAGGCCAGTGGCCAGTTAGGACATTCTGGGCTTAGCACAGAGTACTGTTTTTGAACAAAAACAAAGCTTTTCACGCACTCTGGCACCTTATTTACGAATATAGTTTCCCACTGTGAATCTTTTGTGTGTGTGTGTGTGTGTGTGTGTGTGTGTGTGTGTGTACATGAATTAAATCACATAAGTATAATGTTTCAAAATAAATTGAGAAAACATTGGTTTCTTCAAAGTATACAGGGTGTGGACACAATAACATGGAAACTTCTACAAAATATAATTTTTCTGGTGGTTTCCTCTTCGCTGCAGCATGGTTAAATGCTGTTAGATATCTCACAGATGAAAGAGACAGCATATGCACATATACACTGCTTATACATTAATGCAATAAAGAGTTGAAAATACATCTATCTAATCAACCTAAAATGGCATGAATAATAGTATATGTAAATCCAAAGGTACATTTTCTATGCACACTACAAAGAATGCACTTGAAAAGTTGTTTCTGCTGGCACAATCTACTCCACATTTGCCTTGACGGTTCAGTTCATAACTGTAATTGCACTGTAATTACAGTACTGCAGTTATTTGCTCACGCAACGGAAGAACTCTCATTTCTAAAATTGACAATCTTAAGAGCATCCTCTCCGTCCTGGCCGCAGGATGAGCAAGAGAGCGATTTGTTTTGAAGAAGATCATCGTTCAGGCTGTCTCAGGTTTTTGTCAGATTCACCTACCTGCCACCCTGCACACACACACGCACACGCACACACACACACACACACACACACACACACACACACACACACACACACACACACACACACACACACACACACACACACACATTTATATCTGTGTGGTCCTTTGGTTTGACGTATTCAGAATGTGGCAAACGCAGAATGTGAAGGAGGCAAGTTGGCGGTCCTTTAATGAGAAATGTCATGACTACTGCTCTGTGGCTACACTGACCACATCAGGGCAACCTGGAAAGGATGGGGTGGCTTTAGATTGCGGGGGTGAATAAATACACTTAATATTAGAACAGCCCTGAATAGTGCACTAACAACTCTTCACTGTATTACGGTGAGGCAGAGTTTCTTATATGACATCTGGAAAGTGAGTCCCTTTGAGTTGTGGTTGTTCAGATGTGTTCAAAATGCCTGTATATGAATGTGCTCATGTGTCTGATAAAGTGGCTGTATAGTTTAAGTGTCATGTGTTAAAGACTGAACTTCCTGTTTTCATCCTTCCTATTTTCTGTCATTCTTTTCTTTTTCATTCTGGTCGTGTTTGCACTTTCTTTCACTTCCCTTCATTCTTGGCCCTTTACGTTGTGTTTTCACGTCTTGTAAAGTTAGCATCGGTTAATCGTACACACTCTTTATCGCTCTTTATGGTCTTCATATTTCATTTTTACATCTGGCAGTGCCATTTTCAAAAGGGTAAACGTTTCACAATTTCCAAGCATAGTCATCTTTTTTTAGCCCCCAAAAAAATCCTTTAGAGATTTATATTAGCTTCTGATTTATGCTGGAACACACTCTGCTCAAACCGCCAAAATCTCTGTAAGGGAAATTTCCTTCTGTAGGGAGCATTCACAGCCAACCACCTGGGACGAACCATTTTCCACATACCTCTGGAGCGGTGCACTGCTGTAAAAAAGCCTTTTGGGAAATACGACTTTTCCAAAACATTCTCTGAGTAAGGTGATAATTTCTTACACACGGGCCTCCTGTAACTGGGAGGTCAAAATCTTGCAACATGAAGTATCTGTTTTGCAGAGGCGGTTTATAAAGGAAATGCCACAATTTCCTTTATCTGTTACTTGTGGAGACTAATGGCAGGTCTAATGACTTCAAAGGAAGAAGTGAACGCGAGTACAGATTATGACTGATTCCTTTGCCCCGTAGTCACCAAAGTAAATATCGGACCTATTTTTCACAAGCCACATATCCTCCAAACATTCTGACACTAAAATGACATTCAGCAGACAAATCAGGAGAAAATTAACTTAGTTTGAGACCAATTTGTCTGATTTGTCCGTCTCAGTTTGTCAAACTCTATCAAACTTTTAGGCAAACATCAACATTCGCAAACGCCCTAGCTAACTACTTTTTTCAATGATAAACATGTTTGCTATCTGTGTAAATATCTAATGTTAGCAAAATACAATATAAAATACATTAAATTGCACTTTTATACGCAGCTTGTAATACGCCATCTTTCCTTGTAGAGCATCTTTGCATGCAGAAAAACTCATCCATTACTGAAAGACACATCAATGCATTGTTTCATTTGAGTGATTTTTAATGATGTGTGAGAGGAGTAGCACAGATAGGAATAACTCAGTCAAGATATATTCTCGAAGTCTTGACTCTTTTTCAGCACGTGCGGCCAGGAAATTACAGGCTTAAGGAGATTTGGCTCTTCGAGTGTCTATATACTTACTTTTCTCAATGCTTTCTCTGTGTGCATGGACTGTAGGTGAGTATGCATGTGTTATGACAAATCTCGGCAGGTCTAAATCAGTTGGTGTTTTTGTTTCAGGTTAAACACAGTGGATTATATCATACTCATTTGCAGAAAATTGCAATAATTTCCCGTAAATTACTGAATTTGTGCTCCTTTCATTAGTGCTCCCTCCTAACTACAGTTTCTCCGATTGCATCTTAATTGCTGTGAGTCGTTTTCTTTCACAGTTCCTGTGTCATCTGAATAAAGTCCTTTGCATCAGAATCTTTTCACATGGTTTTAATTTGAAAGGCATGTGTATCAGGGTCAGATTTAACTGGCTTCATTCAGTAGCTGATCCTTCTCCGTCTATAGTGGCTCACTAGATGTGGCATTAGGTCACAGCTTGTGCCATTTTGAGGATTACTTTTTTTACTGCTTCCCATAAAAACAGGATTTGAGCTGCACACATATAATATGTACTCTACATGTGCGCACACAGTGTTTTGTCCTCATTTGGCCTTTGCATAAGGGAAACCCCTCCCCACAGGGCCGCTGATGAGGCACCAATTTTACTCACACTGTTATTCCATTTCTGTCTTTCTTTCTGTCTTTTCTTCTTTCTTTCTTTCCTTTGTTCCTTCTTTCTTTCTTCTTTTTCTTCTTTCTTTGTTTTTTTTTCTTTCTTTCCTTTCTTTCTTCTTTCTTTCTTTTTTCTTTCTTTCTTTCTTTCTTTCTCTCTTTCTTTCCTTTTTTTTTTCTTTTCTTTCTTTCTCTCTTGCTTTTTTCTTCTTTCTTTCTTTCTCTCTTTCTTTCTTTTTTCTTTCTCTCTTTCTTGCTTTCTTTCTTTTTTTTTTCTTTCTTTCTTTCTTCTTTCTTTCTTTCTTTTTTTTTTTCTTTCTTTTTTTCTTTCTTTTTTCTTTCTTTCTCTCTTCTTCTTTTTTCTTCTTTTCTCTCTTTCTTTCTTTTTTCTTTCTCTCTTTCTTTCTTTCTTTCTTTTTTTTTTCTTTCTTTCTTCTTCTCTCTTCTTTCTTTCTTTCTTTCTTTTTTCTTTCTTCTTTCTTTTTTTTCTTTCTTTCTCTCTTTTCTTTTCTTTCTTTCTTTCTTTCTCCTTTCCCATGCTTTCCTTTCTCCCCCCTCCTCGGCAAAACTTCCTGCTCCAGTCAGTTCCTATTTATTCCGTTTTTCACTCAACTCATTCACTGTGTTATTCTCCCCGTCTCTCAACGCTTAACCATTTTCATTAATCTTCATCTTTCCGAGGTAGTTTCTCTTCTGTTTGAATTTCTTCCACATGCCACATGTCCATCCACACTGTCTGCTTTTACACACACACACACACACACACACACACACACACACACACACACACACACACACACACACACACACACACACACACACACACACACACACACACACACACACTTGTTATCCTTTGTTTATGCAGGGTAGGTTGGCCGACCATACAGTGACGCCCTGTTTACAGTTATACTGAAAATGTAATATCATTGTGCAATATAACAGGAACAGACACTATCAGAACTCAACAATACAGAATCCGTTACAGGCAGGTGATTATTTAAAATAGTTTTGAAATTATAAATTTTAGTGGCCTTTCAAATAATTCCAGTAAAAGTGATCTTTATACTATAAATCACTTCATGAAGCCTCGTTAGACTCTGCTGCAGACAAGTAAATATGAATTGTAAAGAAGGTCATTTCTGATAAGGGCTTCTTGAACTAAAAAACACCAGAAATTATTACATCTCGCATGCAGGGAGGGCCCGACCAACCATATCATTTAAAATGGTCAGTATTATAATTATCTCCAGTAGCCGAATGCTTAACTCAAGCTCAAATGTGCAGTGGTTGGTTTATGGGTCAAACAAATGCAAGACTTTTACCCAGGAGAGTGCTGTTCCTGTCCTGTGTCAAACCAAAAGTCAGTGTTGCCTTATTTTAACTTAAGAATGTTATTTAACTTACATAACGTACTTATCTTATGTACATAACATCACTGTGCTTTCCAATACCCATACTACCATACTATTCAGAATAAGATTTTGTTTTTCCCAATACATAGTGGCCTATGTCAAATGCAATATGCCACAAATACCAGGATGTTATATTGCATACAGTCACATTTTGCAATATGCAAGCCATCATACTTTTCTGGTTATTCTGACCCACAATCCTTTGCACACCGGATATATGAGCAAGAGGGTCAAAGTTCAATGTTATGAGAAAGTGGTATGACCAACAGTATGCATACTGCATGCAATAGTGCATGCTTAGTAAGGGCAGCTGCAGTACATATTAAAAGTAAAAACAAAAGTGTGATTTGGAACAATTTTCTATTTTTCTTTTTGATTATTTTCTGGCTCTTTGTCTTTAATGGATAGAATAGCAGAACTCAGCCTTGGTACATGGGACGCCTGCTCTACCAGGTGAGCCTCCGGGCCACCAACATTTGTGTTGCCTAAACCTAACCAATTAGTTTTGTTTTGATTATACAACGTTGATCACGTGATTAAAGCGGGCAAACGTTGTTTGTCACGAATGTTGTTTTGGGAGTCACCGGCAAACAACCTATTCTGTTGTTTAGGTATGACGACGTGTTGGCACAAACATATACACACACTGCAATAAAAGTAGTGAGCAATATGGACAATGTGGACATTTAATTAAAAGACGTGTGTGTGTGTGTTCACCATTTTGTGAAAGTACAGCCCATTCTGTAGTAAGAACTGTGCAACATTTACATATATGTAAGAGATAAGTGAGCTTTGACAGGTTGTAAGATCCTTACTGCTGATAGCTCTAAGAAAACAATATATGGCCTATTATAATATTTTCATTACCCGTAGAACGACCTGTCAGTTACTGATGAGTGCAAACCGCAGACATATTACAGGAGGAGATCTCCAGGTGGTGGCTCCGTGGGGAGGGGGGGGGGTGCTTGCTCTTCTCTTTTCCTCTCATGAAATGTGAGTTTCGGTTCTAAGCTGCAGCCTCTGTTAATAAGGAATGCAATTCTTTGTCCTGCCTTTGGCCATAACGTAACCTATGCAGTGATCCTAAAAAACTGTTGCTTCATGCACCTAATGAAAAAGAACTGCTGGACATTCCAGTTAATATTACGAAGATTGATTTTCATCCAAAGTAGTTCTCAAAATACAACGATATATTTCATCTGACACTTTTTGTTGTTATGAATATATATTCTCTGTAACCCAGTGGGGAAGTGATCATGCTTAGTTCACCCCAATAACCTCTATGGACAAACTCCACTTGTAAAAATCCACTTTTCTTTCAGCAGTGTATTTAAATACAGAGAAACACTGTTACAAGCTCCTCATAACCCACTTTATGAGCTCTTTCATATATGCATTCTAGATGTGAACAGTACTGTTGTCTGTCTGTTAGAGTGTGATGATATTTTGAGGGAAAATATTTTTCTCCTTAGGCTAAAGCTAGCTGGAAGCAGTTGCTCTTTGATCGCATACTTGGCTTTACCACATGAAATCTGGTTCTCAGGATCTTTCCCTGCTGGCATCCGGTGCAGCCACTTTCTTTTGACAGCATTGGGCAAATTTTTTCATGGCTAATGGTGAATCCATAAAACAAAAAAGGGCTACACAAAACAAGTTATTAGATTAGTTTTAGTGTCGTAATAAGTTTGAGGTTCAGCGAACAGAGAGGGTCTGCAACTGTGGCCTGGAAGGCAGCAACATGAGTCACTTCCAACACAATGTGGTCACTAATTATATTTACAGCTGGTTCAGGACCAGCTCTGCCAATAAGCCCACAAGGGGGACATGGTTAGTGGGCAGATAGGCTACTGCTGATTTAAATTAGCTTTAGCTCTCCTTCCTGGCCTGTTTTTTGTTCTGACAAACCTTTCAAGAACAAGAAGAAAAATCACAATTGAAAAGCTCAAAGCTTTATCAAAGGCCATCAGGGCCAGCAAGGCCTTCTCTGCTGGCCTAAACATCATCAGAATATAAATTCAATTTTTATATATTTTTTCCACAAATATGTCTTAAATTATTCCCCATAGTCTATTCTCTTCATTTCATAGCTTTCCTCTTGGTTGCGCTGCTTTCAGCCTCAGATGGAGATTTGGAGGGCTGGCCTTTATGTTAGAGCTTTTATCCAATCATGTTTCAGCCATGATGTGTTGCCAGGGTCCAAAAAATATGCCCTGAGGCCTTCAGAATCAACTGTGCGGGCGCCTGTCGCTTAAAGTGAATGGAGACAAAACTGTGGCGTTAACCAATCAGATTTCGAGTTGGGGACACCGGGGCCAGCTAGCAGGCGTACAATAACGTCAGCACGTCCACGTCTTTTGATTGGATACGCACTATTGAGAGGCCGAGCTATGCAGAGCTAGCAAACTGAACTTGAACGAGCTAATTTAGATTTCTACAAGATGTTTGTTTTCAACCCACAATGGCTGAAGGAGGACAAGAGATCGATTTGGTTGCAGATATAATTACAACGCCATTTTCAAGACAAACCTTTCAAGAAAAGCTAGACATTGTGAGAAGAGAACGGCCTGGGCTGGGTTTGTCCGCCACTTTCAAATCACTAACTACGAACGGTACCCCCGGCTCACAGCCTCCGAGAGGCACTGCACATTGTACTGCTGGGAATGCCTGCTATTTACAACTAAATGTTTCGTAAATATTAATATAACTCTGTTGTTAGGGTGATGCAACGCCCGGTTATACTGCGTTTCTGTCTAAATGTATAGTTTCTAGAGCCATGGCGTCATAATGATGGTATTAAGAGGTGGAATAATTCAGGGAGGACTGTGTAGGACATCACTGAAGGTTTTTTGTCCGAGTGAAACTTATGGGATACTGCAGCAATTTCACATGTCACATACACAAAGTCGTGGGACTGGGGATTTTCAACTCCCACAATGCAAATTAATCATAATCCCTCATCTTTCAGACTCCATACTCTGCTCTAAATAAATAGGGGTCAGTATTTCACCCTTAAATGAGTCCATACGATACTGTTTATATTTTAGTTGTAGTAGTTTGGCATATGTATTGTATTCTAATGTAGTCTTTATATTGTGTATTGCATTCACTCCTGTGGATCCTGTGTCAGTCAGTTAGTCAGTGGGCAACAATACCAAAATTCTACCAAACTGCTGAAACTCTGAGAGCCGGTCTGGAAACACTGCTGTCTTATAATCTTCAGGTGGAGCTGATCTTCTGTGTTTACTGGGGCACTGTGTAACGGCAGAAACAATGAGTCTGCAGTTCCCCGGTGCTGTGGCTGAACTCGAGCTAACTGCTAACTCAGCTCACGCCGTTTCCCAGGGGTGCCAAAAGCGAAACGAAGCAAATTGTTTTTCCAAAGACTCTGTATATAACTGTATAACTGTATTTATTTTCCTTCCTTTTCAGAGGTGTTATTCAGGAACCTCTGACAGGAGCTTGAAATCTGCATCTGTGAGTAGCTCCTCATTATTACTATTGTAAGTGTCCGCTTTGAGTATACCTAATTTTGTGTGACCGCACTACAAACTTTAAGCCCTTCAAGCTTATATTAGTCTGTAGTATGGAATTGGGACAGCATTAGTTGTAGGTAGGCACTGACTGCAGGTATAGTAGGTATGTAGGTAGTTAATCCTCTGCCCCAGAGAGCTCAAAGCCTCTCAGCACTGTCACGTTCTGTTACTGTTAATCTAAACTGGATGCACTGTCAACGGACTGACCCACTGCCTGCGACCCTGCCACTGATGAGGTCAGCGTCTGACGTCACTCAGAGAGGCAGGGGTGACCTGTGCCAGTGTGCTGCCCACCAATTACCTGCATTTAAAATGCCAATGACCTTTGAAACTGAAAGTTATGTGGTGTATAATTCAATTATTGCCACATTTCAAATATACACATAATTGTACTTGCTTAACAGACAATGAAAGAGACTAAACAAAAACATAACTTCTTAAAGGAATTTAATTTTCAAAGACCCGCTGAGGTGAGTTATTAATTCAGAGGCAAAGCAGATGTCTGCTGTTCCGTGTACTGCTGCTGCACAAGATCTGTCAGCTCACTCTTTGTGATGGACAGGTGGTCTGAAAAGATACATAGAACAGAGGGAAGCACTTTAATAAAGGACACAACTGCTTCCACTTTGTACCAAACAGGCAGCCGCTCTGTGAAATAGCTGCGTCGAGGAGGCACATTTAAAGCGGTGGTTGTTTTCAGGAAGGAATTCTGTTGTTTGAGTGGGTCTTGTTGGATAAATGACTGACACACAGAAATGTTCTGGCTTACAGTACAGCCCATGTTTGCACAGAATAGACAAGGCATGTAGGTATGTGTTAACTCAATGTGCTGCTGAATATCCAAGTGGATTTTACAGAACAGACCACTTTGGTGGTTTCCCAAGGATGAGCATATTACCCACAATGCCTTCCCTTTTTGAGTGCGTGTATATAGCAGCTAATATTAGACAAGCCATTAAATTAAAGTTAGGGTTAACTGTACAGCACTATACCTAGGCCTACTTTAAATATCTCTACTGACTATGTGCCAAACGTATACACTAAGAGCCTTCACTCACAGTAACTGAAAAACGGGTTGTTATGATAAATGATAAGCCTATGGGGTCCATTGTAGGGGAAGCTTGTGTGAAATAGATCAGTGGTAAAGTAAAACTGTCAATGACTTTTAAATGCTGGATTGGGTCACATCACCTGTATAAAAACGGCTGGTAAAATGGAAAAAGCCTAGAAACGGCTCCTCATGTGCTCATAGAACTACTGTGCATAACCTTAAATTATATCTCATAACACATTCTGAACATACCAGGTGTGTTTTAGGAGTCAGGAAACATCCTTTTACCGCATCGCCAGGTATGAAGACAAGCTAACTACTGCTCTGGAGCAACTAGAGTCCCACAAGGGCCTGTCTTGTCATTGTAGCATAGTCTTTCTTCAGCAATAACACTAACTGAAAAGGCAGTACAACAGGAGAGCAGGTGGAAAAAACGTTGAGGCAGGTGTTGCTACAATGTCAGAGGGGGGCATCATTTTTATTTTATATTCAATAAATATCCAATTTATATTCGATTTTAATTTGTATAACATTACTAATCTTTATTTAGTAAATACCAGTTGATAGATGGAAAACAGATTACTGGTTAATTGGATGCATTCCAGCGAGGTGTGCCAGTTCCAGCGCCTTGGCACTGCGTGTGCTGGCTTAATGGTGCACCATAATTAATGTTATTTGTTACACCTGTGATTCGCATGATGTACAAAGTCAAAATACTACATCCCAAATGTTTTAATTACTAAATTATACCGTCAACCAATTAAGGCTGTTTTATTGGCTTCAGTAAAACTGTATTTTCTTTTTACTCCTGCTGCTTAATGTCTGAAGTAATATCTCTAAGCAGCAGCAGATCTTAAGCCTGTGCTGTCTCTGCTCACTCATCTCAAGCCACACCTTCAATAAATACCTTGGATATTTACCTTCACTTTGCATGTTCATCACATTACATCTACAGCCCTTGATGTTTGATGTTTGATGTGACAGTATATACATTGTGGTCTACGTGTTTGTGTGTCCGTAGGAGTATTCTTTTGCACTTGTTCTTATGTGCATATTTATGTCTACGCATATGGATTTAACAGCACAAGCAGACAAACACATCTTATTATTATTTGCTGTGAAGGTGGGCTCTCACCTTCATTTTGAATATTTCATCCAACAGTGTGATAAGACGAAGTATGTGGAGCCATACACTCCTCAACACTGAGGACTGAGCTTAAGGCCTTAAATTCCCAAAAGTCATGGAGTGGATCTTGAATACATCATGGACAAAATGTATCTTGGGTTGCCTTCATTTTGTTGCAGATATGTATCTAAAAAGTAATACATATATTTTAGCTCCTCTTAATCTTCTATTTCTACGATTGGATCTGATATTTCAGGAACCTTTTTTCTTCATTCAATGTCTTTGCTATAGATATGCATAGACAAGCATATGTTCTTATATGATGAAATGTAAATATATCAGTTTATCTAACCGTTGGTTTGAATGGAGCATCCAGTTAAAGATACAACCCTTAACCTGTGGTATATTTAGATGATACAGGAGGCACAAAGATACAGTAATTGTGCTGTTTTAAAGGTGTACTCTGAAATGTAATTTTAAACAAACAAAGGTTTTGTTTACATTTTATGGTTTCTCACCAAAACATGTTGTGTGAATCCTTGAGGCCTAACGGACCTGTTAATGAGTGCACTTCTTCATAAAACTGCAGTCATCTTCCCTTTTTTTGTTGGTGCATTGCTACGCTTGTTTGCGCGTTACCGCCACCAACTGTTGACCTGCAGAAAAGTGTGTCGTGTTGCCAGCTTGCTCACACGCATACACACACACACACGTCCTGGTGGGCATTCATGGCATACAAACAAAACAGGGAACGTCCATAGAAATGTCTCCATAGCTCTAAAAGTGGTTGAAAATATCTGAGGCAATTTTCCTCCTTAGCCTAAAAGAAAAAGGATAGTTTAAAAGTAGATTTTAATAGAAATTCTGGAATATAACATTTAGCCAATTAGTTAGCTATCAAACCAACATAAAATCACTGTCCATGCTTTAATAATTGTAATTTGGAAGCCATAAAAAAATAACAAAATCATTACAGTGGTAATATAGGATCACAGCTCAGTTTGATGTTAGAACATGTACTGCATTGGCTTGAAGACAGCTACTGAAATTAAGGTTAAAACATACAAGTTTAAAAAGCCTGCATGGTAAAATTATGTTGAAACCACAGTAGTTATACACAGTACTGTAGAACAGAACAAAATAATGCCAACACTTTCCCCTGTAGGATCTGGCCTTAGACATGTTCGAGCTACTTAGCATATCAAAGGCTACATACCAAATGTCAGATTTGAGACATTTTCCAGTTCCCTGTTAAAAGAGTTTTAACAAGGATTTCTTTTTAAAGAAAGTGGCCTGTTATGAAGCCATGCTGTTTAGTTGTGATGGATGCTAAACTGGTTGAATGGTTGCCTTTGCAAACCGTTTTTAAGAAAGTCTTTGTTGTGTGTGGACTGTGATGTCATTTAAAAGCTTTGCATTTAAAGAGACATGATTAGTGTTTTGTCTTTTGATTGGATGAAAAGGACTTTCAAGTTGTCCTAGTTGTCCTAAGGACTTTTGGATGTTCCACAAACACATTTACATTGTTAATTTGATGAGTTACATTATGTTGTTCTTGCAGTTACACTTACAGCATTAACAATATATGGTATTTGGTATGCATGAATAAAGGACAAAGTGAGACAGGCATAACGTGTGAGTGTGTATGTGCGAGCGTGTTCATGCGTGTTTGTTGTTTGAGACGATGTTTGTTGCATATTTTCTAGCCTGTTACCAGCTGGTTGACTAACCCCACTCTACCATAACTCTTACCTACATACAGTAAATCTGTCTCGTTATATTTAATGAGAGACTAAGTTATGGAAATTGCTCATTTCAATTACACCAGAACTCTATGTTAATTGATCCTTCCCTGAACAGTTAACCAAAAACTCTGTTTTGGTTGTGTGATTGTGGCTGAGGAAAAGCATGATTATCATTCTTCTCTGGGGTTGAGTCTCTTTGAGTTTTATTTAGCAACAAAGGAGAAGATCTACATGTGAGAGTAGGTTCTACAAAGCAACATTAGAGGAATAGTTGCATTTTAGGAGATGCACTTAACACAAGAACATTGATATCCATGGTGTCCGCGGGGTCTTAACAATTGTTAAAAGTTGATGAATTTAGCGACAATAATGGCTCTCAAATTGTTTTATTATGTCCCAAAAATGTGTTTCCTAGGTATTACATTTTGTAGCTTTTTTTCAATATGCTATAGTGTGCGTGAATTTAAATCATGGTGGTAAACCGAAAGGTGGTGTGTGTAGCCTCGACGGCTTCAAAGCTGTCCGGTCCCACATGCTAAGTGCTAGCCACAAAGTCACTATGAAAAACATCTATATCTCACATTTGTGTGCTACACCACTGTCCCTACCCACCACCGCTGAAGCTACTGCAACGGCCGCCGCTTGATCATCTAACATTACTGCTGAACTCAGAGTTATGATGGCCGTCAATCTACTGCTGCCTGCAGAGGATTCTGTGGTGTCTCAATACAGCAGCAAAACAGCAATATCTCAAGGCAGGCTTTACAATTTGGCAGCTGGAAAGGCTCCTGAAAGCAATGCACCACCTTTTCCACAACGTGCCTGCGAGGAGAGAGGACTTCTGTCAGGGTCAGGGTCAGGGTCCTCCTGCTTCCCACTACCATTCTGCAGCCACAGATGGATTGAAAATGTCCCTGTGGCAGAGGGAGTGGCTGGGGTTTGGTCAATGCCACAGAAGTATGTGGATGCTGTCAAGAAGAAGAATATCCCAAACTCTGCTCCCGCCTCTTATGACACCATTAAGGCAACACAAGGGGATCCACTCATCGTAGCCAAGCTAAAGTCCTTCCTGGCGATTTCCAGGACCTTCAACCTCTTCTGGACAAAATTCCCAATTGATGTGTTGCCTTTCTTAGCCAAAGACTTGGCAGAGCTGCTGGAGGTAATACTGACAGTAATTCAACTGAATTTAATGAATCCACATTAATGATTCTGTCATTAATTTATTGTTATTTCTTTATAATTTCATAGAGTCTACTGCAGGGGTCAGGAACCTATGGCTCGTAGACAATTTTGAACTCTGTTTCGCCAAGGGCGGGGACTTCGGACAGTATGGCTCACAAGGAAATATCAATATTTGGCTTTTATGGCTCTCCCAGCCAAAAAGGTTCCTAGCCCCTGGTCTACTGAGACGGTTTGTGAAGAAGGAGGTTGTGTAGTTATTAATATTAGTAATAAATGTAGCCTGTATTGAATCTCATTTTGACAGTTCAATGAGAGTTGGTTACAAACTGTCTTTTATAGAGTGTCCCTTCTGCAGAATTTGCAATCTTTGCACCTTAATTGTCAGGTACCTCAGAGCAAACTGCGAAGCAGAGTAGGTAAGCTTTTTGTGCACACAGTCAGGGAAGTGTGCATGCAGGGGCTGGCTTCCATAGTCAAGAAAGTGCAGGAGAAAATCCCCCTGAACATGTAAGTCGTCAGGCATATTGTAACATAAAGATAAACAGCGATCCAGAGTGGTGCATCAGAAAGCTGAAGAGTGTACTCTGAATATTGCTGCAGGACAAACAGTTGACGGGAACAAGTATTGGCTTCCTCTCCTTCCAGCTATTTTAGCAGTGGCTCAATGTTTTCCTGCATGAAGCTCTCAGCACCTACCATGAGCTGTTGAGATTCTGCCAGAGCCTTGTACTGTGAGGGAACATCTTAATGAGCAGAGTACGGGAAACCAAAGAAGCAGCAGGAGACCGAAGTGATGTTTTAAGCTGAAGTTTATTAGATTGTGTACAAGGAGAACAGATAATGAACAGTCACAGTCACATTGTCTGACACCATCCATTCTGCCAACCAGCCGCTCTCCCTCGATATTTATCCTAAACAAGGCTTTCCATCAATTGTTTACCTAAAGATGGATCACCTCGATGGCTCCTCAAATCCTAGTCAACACCTTCTAAGTAAGACCGTCATAGCATCTCCGGGACCTTGGCAGTCTGAACACACTGGGCCCATCTCAACTCTTATCTTGCAGCTGTGGGCCGTCAGCTCCGGTAGACTAAAAGATGAGTGATAGTCTTTGGAGAGATGACCTGACCAAAAGACACTCAAGATGTTAGTGGTTGACCTAAGTGACCTTAAATATCCTCTAACATGAGAGGGAACATCTGGAATCAAACTAGGTATTGTAATTTGTCCAAAACCATGGACAAGCCACGCTTGAAACGGGTATCTCAGTCAACAAGGAGGTTGAAACCGGCAAACTACTTGAAGAATCCGAATCAGAGCCTCAAGAGGAGAGCAGTTGAAAATGAGTTAGAAGAGCTCAAAAAGAAAAGGAAGACCCTAAAAGAAGTGTGCGACAATGTTCAGAAACAGTCCAACACCGTGTGGATGTGAGCTGATGTTGACAGAACTGCATGTGTATAAAAATACATTCGGTTGAACTGCAGTAAATGTGGTATACTTTCTTTGAAACCAACAACATACTGAGTATGTAAAACCTTGTCGGGCGATTTAGATTTTTCTACTGAACTGTTTTCAAAATGACACACAGTAGATTACGTCCTACATCTAAAGAGCTCATAATTGGAGCGCATTAACAGAAATGCCACTTAAAAGCGTCCCATTTTCTTCAAATGTTTCACAAAACCACATTATTGCATGTTAGAGATGAAAAGAGACAATATCAGTCACTATTAAAGCATGCTCCTAAAGTTTCAGACCATTAACTATTGTCTATCTGAATTGGAAACTTGCACGAGCGTGCTGTGATTATTACTCAATCAGGTTGTTTCAACACCAGCCAACACCATTCCTCATGAATTATTGATTAGGTATGAGACCTCTGAGAGACACAGCTGTCATTGGAGGGGTTGTTGCTGTTGTGAAACAAACATTCTTACTTGAGGAGTTAGCCAAAGAAGCCTTGGCTGTATTGTTGAATTTATTTTCTCATTTTAATCCCAAAGAAAGGGTTCGTCACCAAATCTAAAAGCTGGGTTTGATTGTTTTTTAAATGGTGCTTAATACATCTAAAGGGAGATAGTTGGCAATGCCGGGAAATATTTCCTCCCTTTGGCAAAATTTCACAAATACCAAGATTCATACCACTTCAACGACAACACACAACACCCTTAAGGTCTTTTCTCAAAACACCAAGGACACAGGGAATTCTTATACAGTGGAGGACACAGAAACCACATGCCCACATACCCCTAAACACAGACGCACATGCATACCATCCAGTCTCCCCTTTGAGCTTCCTCGGAGATGAATCATCCAGGGTCTGATGTGGTTAACGACGACCAGTATTTCCGTGTTTGCTCAGAATCTGCCCTCACAGCCACATGGGACTTGATAAATTGAGAAGCTGTGTTTAGCTGAGTCATCACAATGTTTCCTTCATTCCCACGATTTATCCTGTGGTTACTGACTCCATGATAGAAGTGAAACAATACAGCTAGACTTCTTAATGTCCTACGCGACATCTTAATATATTTCCAATGGCTCAGCAGTTTATACATTACAGATCTGGTCTAAACAAGGCTTTAAATTGCACTCCTATTACATTACCGCTGCTTCTTCGTATTCAAACTTGCTCACACATGCAACTTTTGGTAGCATTTTTTGATCACCATTCAAACATTCAAAATGAAATTTATAGTGCAACTTTGAGCAAAAGTTTAGTTTATTTAGAATAACAAATACATTATAATTGTGTGTGTGTGTGTGTGTGTGTGTGTGTGTGTGTGTGTGTGTGTGTGTGTGTGTGTGTGTGTGTCTGTCACAGTTACAGTTATGTCTGGAGGAGATTGTACTAAAATAAGAGATGATTGAATGCATCGCAGACATCTGCCGTCACTGAAATTCCTTTATTCCTTCTGATAATTTACCAGACCAGTGGTGGTGGTATGTGCAGCTCTTCATTATACAAACATGTCTGAAGGAGTCAAGACTGTGACTTTTGAACCAACAAACTTAAGCCTGTCAGGGAGAAAATAATCTATGAATGTTTCACTTTCAAGTTTTATCTTCAAATATGCATTTTCAAAACCCATTAGAAATCCAAACTGCAGATAGGCCTGTTCTTTGTTTGATCAGTCGGTGGAGCATGTGCCTGCAGGCAACAATTTTAGGTCTGTTAAAACAGTAAAAAATGTGTGGGAAGTTTCGCAGGCAACTTCTTTTTAGTGTGACATGCAAATATTTTAATTTTATTTTAAAACAATTATAATCAGCAGCCTTCCACCGCAGTAACTTTGATGAGCACTTTTGTTTGTGCAGAGTCATTTTAGCATCATGCGCTGCACCTTTTCACGTAGTGCTGAAGGTCAAGGCTCCTCCAGTAACACCAGGACACGAGTTGAGCCACATTAATCACTCATCTCTAAATGAGAACCAGATAAAATTGAACAAATGAAATTTGTTTGGAACATCAGAATCTGTTATTATATGTAGATTGTTTGTGTTGTGGTAAAATGGCTTTGCCAAAAGAGCCAATGTCACAAAGTTGTTGTGGTCCTAAGTGTATGGCCTAACTAAGGCAACCATTTTGTCAGTTTTGCTCACACTAAATGACGGAATCCAGGTCTAAAAAGATGTAGACCCCAGCTGCAAAAATGTAAAACAAGGGGTTCAAATGATTCTTATCCTGTTTTAGTGTTTCGTGTTTCGCCCTCAAGTTATCTGGAACACAGAAAGACACCTGTCTTGTTTTCCAGTAAACTAATTGAAGCAAAGAATAAAGATAAAGTTCTTTGAGTCAATAAATCATCTGTGTTATACTGATAGATAAATTGCGACTATGCGATTAAGGAAAGTAAAGCCTATAATTTGGGCGATGAGCGGAGTCGCTGCTATATTTTTATGGCTCTTCACACCAGCTATCACCACATTATTTATGATTCTGTCAGTGCAGGGTACATGGGAGGAGTTGGGATATTTCTGTCACAGATGTAAAACGAAATCTCGATGTGTTCCTACAAGCAGGAAGGGGATGGCCCGCTGTATATCACAATCTGGAAATGTCAACAAATCCCATGAAAAGAGCAAAATGAATTATGCGTTAGTCCCGTCTCTCACTGCCTTCCTTCCGTACCATGTGTCCATTCATTCCTACTGAAGACGTACATCTTTAAATCATTTTGTAAAAGGCTCATTCATTTCCTAAAACAGCTGGGTACTGTAGTTTTTTAGCAAACATTACTCCAATTGGAGTAAATGGTGCATTTGTTGAGGACTATCTTCAGCCGTGGATTAATACACATTATGTGAGCTAGTGAGTATGTACGGCAACAGGACATTCAAAATAAACCACAGTGCCCATGTTGATTGTAACAAAGAAACATGTCAGAGAGTGCAAAGTTGTGGATCACTGATGTGTTTTTAATAATGGAGCTCTACGGTGATGTAATACAATACATCATGTTTTGAATACACACTTATTTTGTAGGATTTATTGTTGCTTTTGAGCTTTTCATGGAACTTCTTGAATAAAACATACGTATATATCACCACTCACATTACTCATTGAAATGTTACATATACATTTTTTATTTGTTATTAATATAATCTATATTATAGATAATTCACTTTGGTAAATAAAGCGACCTTTTATTTCATAAACAGAATCTATTTCTTGTGTTATTTATTTCCAACCTTTCTATCTTTTATGTGTGTGAGTCACTTATGTATGAGTGTGAGGCGAAATGGAAAAGCTGCAAAAACGTATATTTATATGTATTCATAGATCAACAGTGAGTTAAACTTATGTGCATGTTGCTCACGTCTTCTTTTTCGTTTTGTGCACACAAAATCATTTTCTGCGTATTTTTTGGGGCTACGGCTTAAGTGCATATATTCTTGCACACGCCATATTTAGGTGGAATTAGTTCCATACTGTAAGCATTAAAACATCAGCAGCATGTCGTATGGGGAGTTTCACAACCATTTAGGGTGAATTAAAACATGAAAAGTCACCCGTTTCCAAAAGATTGTAGCTATATTGAAATAGAAATGTCGGTGTAAATTGGCATTTCTATCCATCATAATGTTTGAAGTTGAAACTTTATGGGGCTTTCTGTTTTGAGGACCATTTTATTTGATTTAAAATGGTCATGTCCCATAAAAGCTGTAACTGTAAACAAGAATTTTCATCGTGCCACATTTTTGACCTGGTGTGTCCTTGTGAGAGGAAAATTGGTTCAGCAATGATTTCTTATTTTTACCTCGTCAAACATCAAAACGGAAAAACTGTCTCTATCTTTCCAGACCATGAATCATCTTTTCAGTGCTCTTGTTGTTTTTTCTGATAAGAAATGGCGAACTCGCTGAGAGGTAAAACTTGCTCGTCTTCCTCGCCGCTCTCTTGTGATGTCTTCCCTCCTGCTGTACGAGAGTAATCAGTTAACTCAGACACCGGAGCTCATTCCTTCTCTATCCATCTTTTTCTTTTAAGACTTTGTATTAGATCTCAGTTTCCATTGCAGTAACCGCACACACTCAATTTATGACCAGCAGCTTCTTACTGTCTGAGGTGTGTTGATCTGCTTTTGTTTGTGGTTTTGTGACATCATGGAGGTAAAATTACTTTTTTTTTGTCGCCACCTCTGACAAACTGTTCGCTGTAGGTGGAATCTCCAGCATCTTTGGTATCTCTGCCTCAGCCGCTCAGTCTACCCTCGGATTGTAATAACATGCTCATAAACTTTCAGGGAGGAAGGCAGAGTGAAGGAGGGAGAAAAGAGTGGAAAGATCCTCGGTGTGAAAGAGGGTCAGAATGTGAGACAAAGTCAATCTTAATGTATTGGATACATGTAGTCTTAAAAGCATACACAAACAGTAGTGTTTCATGTAATGTGCTTCTTAAAGACAACCCTGCTTTCACTTCATTAAAGTAATGAAACTAAACAAACTTTCCCAGGGAAAACTGAAAAATGCAACTGCAAAACCCGTTCAAACCTGAGTATCTACTCCTTCCTAATCCCTGCAAAGCAAAAGCTGAAAGGAGCAAAATGTGTCATTCTTTAAGCGATAAGCATGTCAAGCTAGCTAACATCTAACAGTAGAAAGGAAACCGAACTCTCACACACATCTTTACACATTTCCAGATGCCCTGGCGCTGCTTGAACTCCGACTTGCACATCCATATTGTTTCTTTATATAAGTTAAGTCTATCTTACCCTGACTTGCCTTTGTCCCCGCTATCAACCTCTCTCTGTTTCTCTCTCTCTCTGTCTAACTGTCTTTGTCCCCCTCTTTCCTCTCTATCTCTCCCCAGATGTCTGCTCACCAGCTGCGCTCAGATGGCTGAGAGGAGCAGACGGGATGAGTTTTTATAGAGTGCACACACAAAAAGACCCGAGCAAGCAAACACGCAAAGAGTATTACAGTGACCCGCCACAGTAGGAGTCCAGCACTTTTGTCCCAAAGTTAAAATATTTTTCTCTGTGATAATCTTTCAACATCTTTTCACTGTCTATGACCACATCAATATGAAACAGATGACCCTCACTCACGAGGGACTGCACACAAGCATGGGATATCCGAGAAGGTCAGGAATTTGGCAGTTTCTCTGCTCTAATCGGATTAGCGTTTGTTTTTGTGTGTGTGACTAGTATGAAGGTGATTAGACTGCAGCCTTGGGTCCAGAGAATGGCGAGAGTTTTTGGTTAAAACAGGGTCGATTGAATGAGCTTTATTAATGTTGAATCAGTATTTATTTCTGTATAGAGTTCAATATAATTTATCCCAAAGCTTATGAGAAATAAATGCACAATTTTGTATTTTTATACAAAAAAGGGGAACATTGTGAGTCTGTATTTATATGTTATTATGCTGTGATGTTACTGTTTGTGGACCCTGAACTAAAATGAATTTGACAACCCTGTGTTAGAGGGCCTCTTAACAACCTCTTTGTCTCTCTCTCTATGACACATTCACACACATACATCACTTATGTAGCTAAAGTCATTGCATCCCAGTGCTGCACAGTTCATTTTATCACACCAAATGACAATTGACTGTTGACTAAGCTCCGCCCCTATTGGTTACCGTTGCTATGCCGGTTAGGCTTTCTGTTCTTGCATGGCACATATTACAATAATAATAACAGTTTACAATAATCAAAGTTGCAGTTTTAGCACTCACATGTCTTCAGAAGACGCAGATTAAAGCCGGCTTCTCATTTTTTTGTCTCAGATATGATCAGCTGTAGCTACCTAGTTAATTAATTTGTTGACTAGCTTTTATAATGTAAACCTTGCAAAAAGGGTATTTAATATAGTCCTACACTTAATGGCTACACACATCAGATCATGCAAATAGATGAGAGAAGCCATACAGAAGGCAAATACATGAAGTAACAGCATTTTTCTTGTATTTCCATGTAGAGTTAGCTAGTTTTACAGGAAATATAGGATTTGACTTTTATTACATTCCAAAAAACCCTGTTTGGATGCTCAACCAAGACAGGGGTTAGATTAATGGGGAGGGGAAGTCAACTGATTTAAATGTTCTCATTTTTCTGCTAAAGTGGCACTCTATGTTTCAAGTCTGTGTTGTTGCCATGTTGACGGAAAACCGTGTGATGCCAGCCCCTCTGACCTTAAGTAAACCGTGACCAGATCTTCTGTGAGGTTTCCCTCTGATCGACTTTTGATAGTGACATAACTGCTGGGGTCGTCTTCTTGACCTCCCAGCAGGAAGTATGTGTGTGTGTTGGGAAGACAGGTGGGGGTACAGGAGGGGTTGAAGGGGAGGAAAGAGAGGTGAAGGTAGGGTCATGGGGTGGACGGACTGAACAAGTTCATGCACTTCAGAAATACTTTCCCATAGTGCTCCAGTCCAGCTCCTTCTGAACATCCCCTTGGATTTCCTAACTTTGAGATGATAAATCTTCAGCTCAGATCATCAATCAGGACATGAGAGGTTCCAGGCATGAAAGAGTAAAGTGTTTGGTCAGATCTACAGCTTCTTGCTGACACTATGCTGTCTCTTTCACGCCCTCCTCTCAGCTTTCTGCATCCTCTTTGTTCTACTGCTCAGCCCTGACCTTTGACCCTTGCTGGGGTCATTGGAGAGCAAGGCACACACACAAGCAGATCAGTGAGTTTTGGACTTCACTTTCAGACTTCTCAGTTTTCAAAGAATGTGTTGTCCAGTAGGAGAGCATAAAGTACAGTTTGGGTTGCAGGATGCTTACGTAATTATCTTGGACTTGGATAGAACGTTTCCATGGCAGTAGTCCCTCAGTGAGAATTCAGAAAACTGCCTCCCTCATTTTCTTTAACTAAAGTTCACACACAAACATTTGCAATTCAAGTCAAGTTAGTTATCACATATGATGTCTCCCTGAGCTTTATAGTCATTCATCAACAACATTTCCAGACTCAACCCAAACTCTCTATTAAAATTAGAAGGGCACTCAGAATGCACAGATCTCCGACAATGGCCTTTTCCATAAATTAAAAATAATGTGTGTATCCGCCCCGTGATTTCGAACCACTCCAAAATCGAATGGGGCCCTCCTTGGCCCATGCTACACCCTTCCACCAAATTTAATAAAAATCGGGCCAGTGGTTTTCGCGTAATCCTCATGACAGACAGATGAAGAAACAAACAAAACAAATGGATGGTGTGCAACAGTAACACTAAGTGGGAAGTTACAAAAATAATGAGCAGGAAGTTGTGACAGTATTATAACTACACAGGGGTGGTTAAGTCATATAACTGCAACATCCCTGGTTTGAGTCCAGCAAGGGATCTTTGTTGCATAATACAATTCCCTCTGCCGCCTACACTGTCAACTATCACAAGGCAACAACTTCTAAAATATAATCTAAAACCAAAGAAAGACAGTCCAAAAGTAAGAGAATAAGTGTGTAGTAGGGAGTCAGTTTAATCCAAGGGGAAAAGGCAGGAAAAGGCTCCTATTCCAAGAGGAGTACAAGTCTATACTGAGTACAGTCAGTGCAAACTCTGGAGTAATTTAGTTCAAATGTGCATGTCCTTGTTGGAATCCAAACTTTAAACAGAGGATTTTTATATTCTTTCGGTTGAGGCCCAAATTCTCACAAAAGAAAACACAAATAACATTTATTTTTTAAATGTGCACAGCTGTTTCGGCTTAAGGCCAATTGCTTGGGACATTTTACCTTCCAAAAAGTACAAACCACCAAACAAAGTTTCTTCTCAGCACATTTTACCAATTTTCAGAAGGGAACATTTGATGAGCACAACAAAAAGAGAGTTCTTTCTTTTTGAGATTTGTGGGAAAAACATATACAAACCAAAACAAAGCAAAAAATAAATATTCTCCATAAATCCTGAAACCACCAAATAAATTATAAGAGGAATGCAAAGGAGAAAGTGAGCAAAGAATAGAAACAAAGGGTCAAATATGGATAAAAAGAAAAGTGGATTGAAATTTCCGGGTGATTTTTTCTTTTTCTTCAAAGAAATGAAAACATGTTGGTGAACTCGGTTGAAGGCTGCATGGGTATCGTCCGGCCGTTTCGGTCACGCCGTGGCTATGGTTTACTTGACTGCAATTGTAATACACATTGCCATGCAATTAGTCGTTCTGTTTTAAAATACTTTTTGCTTTTTGTAAATAATCTGCGAACAACCATCTACATCTGTTTTCCAAATCAAGCAAAGAACGGTACGGAATACAGACAAACATCTGACCAGACGATCTGAAAAGGAAGTAACTTTTGTGCAGATTGGTAATGGTTGGATTAGAATCACTGGTTTGTATGACAGCTCAGAATGGGATGTTGATATTGTAACCTTCTGTAACAAATTAACGGTCCGAGAAACTTCATAAATATAGACTCAGTAATTGTTTGGGAATGATATCGGCCATGAGTGAAGGGGAAACAAAGAATGAAGCTGATTTAATAAACTGAGTATGCTGAATCAGGCATATCATGTTTTGTTTTGTAGCATGAAAATAGCTTTCAACTATTCCATATTTGTCCGACTAAAACCTATTACTTATGTACAGCAATGCCCCATTCCTCCTGTATGTACCCATTAGTTTATCTTTCAACATGTTTAGTATCTAAGCACCATATTTAAGCTGCTGGGAGTCAAGCAGTTCTTAAAACCTAATTAGCTTTTGCTTAATGAATACAGTAGGAACATCACCACAGACTTCAGATAATCACTTTGCAAACATGCCGGAGAAGATGTGCATGACCTGCAGGGGCATGCATGTACACAACTCACAATCACATACAGACACCGTCATGCCCGCTGCATGCTTTCCATGCATGCTGGTGCTTACCAAATACCAGGAACTGGGAGGTACAGCCAGCTGTGTTCTTTGAAGGAACACTATAACTCATTCTCTTTTATCACACTCTCGTTTATCATTAGTCAACGATAAGGTAGATTAGCTTGTTATTTGACTGTGTTATTGGCAGCCATGATTCGCTGGCACAATTAACTGATGGTAGACTAGAAAGAATTGAATAAAAATAATATTAATTTAGCTGGTTTTGGCAGCATGTGAAGTGATTAACACTGTGTCTCTGCAGAGTAACTCAACCCCCCCGGTATTAACTGATTGGTGACGGATATACTCTTCTCAAACACTTACACATGTACATGCACAGAGCTAGTGATACGGCAAAAGAGACTAAGGACGCTCAAAACAATCCAAGCCCCATTTTGTGATTGATAGAGTTGAAAGTTCACAAGGCTCACTTGTCGAGCACTCAAATGCAGTACTTTGGTGCATTAGTTACAAGATTGACTATCGATAACTAAAGGAAAATGTAAGGTACTATATATCATATCCATAGGAAAAATGATATAAAGCTGGTATCCTTAGCATTGTTAATCAATAAAACCTATCTCTGTGTTGTAACATCCAAACTGTCAGATACTCTGCTAACATGTTATGGCCTGACAGGTTGCATCTCTCTTGGTTGCCAACACCAATAAAGAGTAATGACTGTTGTGTCTCAGAAGCAGAAGTAGCTTGTCAAAGTTACAGAGCTGCTCTTGGGTTTGGGTGGATGGGTACACAAAGTGTCTGACTTTGATGCCAGTGACTGCGGTTTGTACAGTAAACACGTCTCTTTCAAGCAGTCAAAACTGGTTTCTTATAATCAACACCGTGATCTTTGCCTAACCTTTCAAAGTAGTTTTAGCTGCCAAACCAAACCCTAACCATAGAGGTGACAGATTAGAAAATGCCAATGTGAATCATTTTAGCGATGGTCATGAGGGTTAATCATAAGCCTAGTAGTCGTATCAGAATTGGCTGTGCTGGTATTTTTACAAGCTTTGCATAGACTGATTGGAATAATTTCTACTTCAAGTCCAAGATAAATCCTTTACACAGCTGGATTCAAAGTGTGAGAAAAGAGTCTGAGTGGATGCCTGGAGGACTTATCTGATAAGATTCATGGTCCATTTCCATGCAGCATCCAGCAAAAAGGCCTTTTACATTACATAAACACATGTCAATAGGTTTGCATGATAGGATCTATGGTTCTATTTCAGGGCCCTGAAGCTCTGCTTGTCGGGTATATGTATACTGCACTTATTGGATTAACTTTAACATTACAGTCAATATACCCTATTAAAAGTGACTGGCATTTTGTTTTTGTCTGTATTATTAATGTAATTTGCAAATGTCATATTGCTGCAGCAGCTGAGTTTGATGAAAACCGAACAACTGTGGAGCTTTGGGTAAGTTTGTTTTGGTTGTCTCTGGTCGGGAACATTTGCTGTGAAACTGGAACCAATAAAGTCTGCAGACTTAGTCTGCTCGTGTTTTTCTGACCACCGGCAGTAATAATGCATAACTCCTTGAAAACATTTGCCTAAATTTCTTGTTTGGAGACCATCTGTTGTGACTAACAAGCTTTCTGTGATGAATTACACAAAGAGTCCTTCATCACAGTGTGCAGCCGTTAAAACATTCCCACCTCTTCTTCTTCCTCCATAAAGAGGGTTAGGGTTAGAGGCTTCAGGAAGTGATGCCACATACATTATCTGTCATACAGATGTATAGATATGATGATATATGATGCCATAAAGCTGAAAACTAAACACATGCACGGTCATTTCTTGACGGCAGGTATAACTTTCCGTTTCCTTATATAGCGACAAAGCTATACTTAACCACATACAGGTGTGTTTTTGGCACGAGCAGCGAGCTGGCAGGTGTGCTTGCTATTACAATGTGATAATGTCTATCATTACAGTGCAGTAAGAACAGGCGTGTTGGCAGGAGAGGAAAACAATAATGCTTTTACCAGGATGTGAGCGCACAACTGGCATTTCTGCACCTTAAACGCACACACATCCATCAGAACAGTATAAGAGACATATGACTCACACAAATTAGCACCTTGGTGAGATAAATTTAGCTCCAAATGAACCCTTTAGAGGGAATCTGTGCAGAGAATAAATGCCCATTACAGATTACTGTCATTTCATGGAAGGAGGAAAGTGCAAATCAGTGTTTTAGACTATAACTGCTTGTACATAACGTGCAACATAAAAATATAATGCATAAGAACCTAAGTTCTATTAAAAGTCATGATTTATAAATGAGTAATTACAGTAGAGCTTTGCCTATTTAAATCACCAAAATGTGTAAAACTAGGATATTGTTTTATGTTTCACATTCACGCATGAGCACAGATCCGGGTAACTAAATTATATTTTCTCAGTCTTGCTCTTCATTTCTGCTGCCTCACCATCTGGGGAAAATCCTTCACAGCTTTTCAGTACCTCCTTGGGTGCTGTAAACAGAAACAAGCAGATGTTTGCACACGTGCACACACACACACACACACACACACACACACACACACACACACACACACACACACACACACACACACACACACACGAAAAACACACATCTTTGAATCATTGTAATCTTGAATCTTAAATCCAACATAAACCTAACCCTTATGAAGTATGCTTGGATCAGCAAAATGTCATCATGTTTCTATGATTGCAAGCACATTTATTTTTCATAACTAAAACAAACTTTAGGCCCGACTGTACTAAAGTCACTTTCTGGGGAAAAGCTCCAAAGACAGCATTATTTTCTAAAGTGACGTATTAATGACTGGACTCTGGGGCCAAGACAAATAATATGGCATGATAAGCACTGACTGCAGCGCTGATAACAGCAAATGGGTTTGGTTTTTTATCCCATTTATGGTAATATTGATGATAATTGCGACGGTTTTAATTCCTGATCGGCTTGTAATTAATATTTCAGTGGGTATTATTACTGACTCTTTGCACTCTTAGCAGCTTGTTGTGTAGCTTTTAATGTTTTCAAAGTCATCATGCACTTAAAATGGTAATACATCTGAGATGCTTCAATACAGAATGTGACAATTTAAGGGTTTGTCCCATCTTTGTACTTTCATTACGCTCAGTCTTGTCTTCTCGCTCTGACTGTGTGCTAGCTAAGTGCTACTTTAGCGTGTGTGTGTGTGTGTGTGTGTGTGCGTGTGTGTGTGTGTGTGTGTGTGTGTGTGTGTGTGTGTGTGTGTGTGTGTGTGTGTGTGTGTTAAAGCAATGGGCCAGATGTTATTTTTGCAAGAGAGAGGAGACTCATGGCTAGTTGTGAAAAAGATAATTGTTACAACACTGTTGTGGTAAAATACTGTTTAAGGCCACGACAGTCGAGAAACGTCTGATTTAAAAACGGCAATCACTTTCTAATAAGGTTCCCTTAATAAAGAGTTTATATATTTTAATTAATGGCTTTATTAATTGTTAATTAATAATTCATTAATGTATTTTCAGATTAGTGAAGCTAATAATAAGAACATGACCATTGCATTGTCTGTTTAGCTAGGTCAGGGGTCGGCAACCTTTACCACTCAAAGAGCCATTTGGGCCCGTTTCCCACAGTAAAGAAAACACTGGGAGCCACAAAACCCTTTTGCCTTTATGCTATGTATAAACAAACTATAATGTGTTGCATTTATGAAATCAATGAACGACTGCAGAGAAAACAAAATTACATTTCTGCATGCAACAAAACATTTTGAGCTCCGAAAAAAAGACGTTGACGTTGGGTTGAAGGTTACTTTCAAGTAAAATACTCAATGTCTATTTGAGTCCTTCTTGTATTTATGAAAAAAAAACGCTGAACTTAAATTATCCACCGTCAGCAAACCAAAAATGCCGTCCTCTCTCTGTGTGCCGTCATCCTTTTACTGGCGCGTGCAGTCAGCTGTCAACCTGAAAAATAAAAGGACTATTTCACTGAACAATGAAAAAAATATGAATATGTGCAAAATAATAGGCAATTAAAATATTTATCATACTTGGTTAATGTGATTTCTGCTCCTGAACCTCAGCGCACAGCGTCTGCACATCAGGGCTGTATGCCGTCACCTTCATCTTCACACAGGATCGTAAGCTGTCATCTGTGAGGCGTGCGCGATGTTTGCTTTTAATAAAGTTCATGTTGGAGAACACCTGCTCACATACATATGTGGATCCAAAGATCGACAGGACTCCAAGTGCATACTTTTTCATGTTCACATAAACGTCGGGGATAGCATTCCAAGTTTCGAACACAAGTTGGTCCGTTTTGGGAGGTTTTCAATATCACGCCATTTGTGATTCTGAGCAAGAACGGCCTTCTGACGGGCAACATCTTCAAGGTCTGCTGTCAAGCGTTTAAACTTGGACACCCATATGTCTTTGTCGGCTATGTCGGCCAGTTCCATCTCAAGATCAGGTTGACTCACACCTGCCAATGCAGTCGTATTATTATATATTCTCCATCTGTGAACGGCTTCCCGTGCCTGACTATTTCCTGAGCGGCTACAAAACTCGCATATGTACTTGAATTTGCAGACTTCATCCACTTCTTGAAGTGATTTTTACTCAGATCAACCTTCCGCATCAGTTCCGAAACGGCTTTTTTTCTCTCATCTCCATCCGGATATTTTTGAGCAAAGGCTGCGTGTTTATTCTGGAAATGTCTTGCGACATTTGACTTTTTGTTGTTTCCTAGTTTCTCATTACATATTAAGCATACTGGTAAACCAGTCTCGTCAGCAGTGAAAGCAAATGAATCTGTCCACGTACCATTGAACGTTCTGTTTTCTTCAGACACTTTTCTCTTCTTAGAATTCTCCATAGTTGTCCTACCTGGGATTCCAAAAGTTCAAGAAATCGCGCGCTGGCGGGTGTCGCACATTGGCGGTTGTGACGCATAGTAACAGCGTAACAGCGACATAACATTTTTTAACACGTTTTATTTAGATGTTACAAGATCACCATAATCTTCAAATTGAGAATGACATTTTAAAAACGAACAAAATAAAATAAAATACATTTTAATTAAATACTCATTAATTATTTTCAAAAGCCACAGGGAGCCGCATCAGAGGGATGAAAGAGCCGCATGCGGCTCCCGAGCCGCGGGTTGCCGACCCCTGAGCTAGGTCTTTAAAATGAGCTCTTTTAAGCTAGCTCTTTACAACTGCAGACTTGATGAATTATTGAATGAAAAAATATTTATTAACCTTGACAACAGATTTATAATGTGCGTTACGCCTTCAATGTCTTCTAAAAATCTAAATAATTGTGGTGGCTGAAGCAGCTCTAGCCTACCCCCACACTGGCAGAACCTTTTGGGTGTTGATGAAAAAAAGACAGAACCTTTTAAGTTTCTGTCTGAGGCCCTGCTCAACTCATTTGACAGGGATAAAAAGCAACTCGTCATCACAGATGGTAATGCAGTTATATGCAAGCCACCACTCCAAGATTTTCCGTCTTTGTCTCCATGCGGCCACGAGGAGGCTGATAGTAGAGCGTTACTCCATGTTTCACATGCTGCACTTCACGGCCAATACAAGATGTTGATTCCCACTGTTGATTCAGATCTTGTTGTGCTCGCTGTTTCTTTGTTGCAAAGTCTTAAGAAGGTACTGAACTTTGGCTTGACTTATTTACTACTTACAAATCCTATTAGCCACGCTAGCAGCATCTGTCTCTGCCTCTCTTTTACCGGCTGGTTTCTGCACCGCAACAAGCCAATCTGTATTCAAGCACCGGTTTAGCTGGTAAAACTATTTACACTACAGCATAAACACTTAAGATTAGGGATGAATATGATTTCTTGCTCCAGTCAGCAAGTTGTTTGGCTACTGATGTCATTGAAAAAACCCTTTTGGGATTAGTTTGTTCCCGAAGAAAGAATTATTATTATTATTGTTTTGCCTTGTAATCAAGAGGATCAAGTTTTGCTTATGACTGCTAGTCATAATCTCTAAAAGCAACTGTATCCACACATGTATCACACTGAAAACCAGCCAAGTTTTCCTGTTACACAAATACACAAACAGCACAAATACACAAATGTAGACATGCATGCCCACATACACTATTTTCTTTTGCTCTCTTTCAAACGCAGACAGACACACATAGTTGTTTCTCACAGTCTGGTCCAGCTTTTGTTTGATTTACTCGGTGACCTCTGACCCTGGGCTGAGCTGGATGGACTCTTGGCCCTGCTGCTGCTCCAACTGGTTCATTGCTAACAAAACCCTGCTGGACCTGAGTGTGAGTATGTGTGTGTTTGCATGTTTAAATGCACATATTCATGTGCTATCAATTCCTGTGTCACTCTGCGGTACAAAAAGAGAAGGTTTTATGCGTAATACATCTCTGTTATTTTGATAGTGCCTGCCCGATAAATCTATTGTATAATGTGTTAGAAGCTGCACCTGTGCTACCCGCTTCTTCTAAATAAGAGTTCAACTATTTAAAGTTTCCTTCATGTACAAACTAAAACCTATTGTCAGCACTACACTCGTAAGTCCAGTGTTTTACAAGCTGCTAACTGACCTTTGCTGTGCTTTTCATTTCCTGTTGTTGTGAAGCTCAAATTAATTAAAGATGGCAACAGTGATGTGACTCCATCCAACCTCAGCCTGTGAAAATACCCAGAGAGAGAAGGAAAGGGTTTTGATCATTAAAACGCTAGATGGCCATTTAAATACTTTTATATATTGCATATTGTTGAATATTGAAGTAACTTTCTATTTAAAAGAAACACTGAAAACAAAGTTACTTAAAATGTGACTGAGCGGTCAACTTTGACACTTTAGCCCACTTTTTTTTCAAACCACATCTTCTGATCTCAGACCCCATCTGTTTTATGTTACATTATAGAGGCTTCTTCATGGAGGTCCAAACCAAATGTGATTATCATTTAATTTACACAATTATATCGTCTGGGGAGTTACATTTTAACTGACGTTTTAACTTTAAATATATTACGCATTCATCGTCCCTAATAGTCGGCCTCAAACGATCTATTGGCACAATGTGGACATCTATCATGACATCACGCTGTCTCTCTAATCTGCAACAATGTCTGAAAAGTTAAAACAAAACAGTGTGGTGATAGATATAATATTCTCCTGGACTGTAAGAAATAACTAAATCTGCAGTAAATAAATCTGTCAGTGCTTATTTGAACAGATCACAAAGGAATCTTTTGTTGTTGTACTTCTTTGATGTCTCCTCTTAAAGTCGTAGCTGTGGTATTTTTCTAAACTCATCTTTGAATCTTTGAATAATTGCTCTGAGTTCTTAAACAGATGTGGGATTCCCAATGTCTCACAAATGCAGTCCCAAAATATGGAGTTCATAAAGACACTCACTGTTGGTTACATCTTCGAGCAGGGGTCACCAACCTTTTTGATACTGGGAGCTACTTCAAGGGTGCTGAATAAAACGAAGGGCTACTTGTTTGATACAAACCTCCTGAATAACATAGTTGCAAGGTTCACCTTTAATGATAATATTATCAATAATAATAATCATAATAAATATTCATATATGTGAAGAGACTGTTCACATGTTAATGTTAATTATTCCTCAAAATGATTTACCATGGTAGGAAACACAGATATATTTAAACATTATTTATTTATGTTCTCAATCTATTTCAACATTTGAAAGTTGGTCATCACATCTCTAATATTTTTGTAAATATTTTTATTGACAGTCTTGTATGAATGAAACATTTGTAGCACTTTGTTCAAAATTACACCTGTTATATTTTAGTACAATGTATCGCTTTATAATTACAAAATTAAGGAAATCATCAACTGTCACATCTTCAAATCATATCCTGTTTGTACAAACCACTAACTTTGTAACATCAGAGAGAGATCACATCGGAGCCTTTCTTCTCGTCTTAGAACATTGTTTTCAATAATATCATTGCACCTTTCAAGACCTCTCCGTCTTTCTTCTTCTTTATTTGTTTATGTGCAGCTCTAAATGAAGCGTCCGATGCTTTGTGTGACTTGTTCACCGGCCTCGTGAAAAGAGATGCTGCTACTCAAAGCTGCCTTTAACTCTCGGCTCCCGCAGTGCTGCAGCTGGTAGTTAGTTAGTTAGCATGGTAGTTAGCGTGTTAGCTTCTGTGACACGTACAGAAGTGTCTCTCCACAATGTGCCGCTTTGCCGTCGCCCCGCAAATGAGACACACACACTTTTCTTTCACTGTTGTAACAAATAATGATTCCTCCCAATCTTTGTGCAAATAGTTAGTTTTCTTTCGCTTTTCTGCCATGTTTAGCGTAAGAAAACGCACCTAGCGCCGCATCGTAGCTGCTCCCGCTAGCTTGTCTCAGCGAAAAGGGAAATGGAGATTTGGCTTGCGGAGATTTGACCGAGTTCTTATATACATAAAACATTTTTGTTTTTTTTAATTCTTCATTCAATATTATCATTTAAAAATAAAGAATAATTCAAGTGTTAATGATTTTTTTTCAAACAGCAAAACAATTAAATACACATTTTAGACGGTGCTCCATGGTGACTAGTGCGACCTGCGGGCGACTCAGTAGTCCCTGTGACCAAGTGCCCGCGGGCACCGCGTTGGCTACCCCTGTTTTAGAGCGATAGTTGGATATTTTGGGAAATACGCTTTAGCTTTCTTGCCGAGTGATAGATGAGATGATTGACCCCTTTGATGTCTGTACGGTAAATATGAAGATAGAACCTTAGCTTAGCGTAGCTTCATACTTTGCGTACAGCAGTCAGTAACTGTAAGCTAACCGTCAATTTTCATAGAAGCCCAACTGATATATAAACGTGTCTACAGTCTGAGCAGTTGCCAGGTGACCAACATTGTTACTGGTCATTGTCTCACGATGGTTTATGCACGGATTAAACAACCAAGATATAATGTGTTGATTATTGAACTTTAGAGAGGTTGGTAGGTAGATTGTGTTGCCTTTGTACCAAAACAGACTAGCTTTTTCAGTTTTAATTATATTAAGGCTTAAATGTATGCATTATTAGTGGCGTGGCTGCTTTGAGTGACAGTTGGGTGCCGTCTCGTATTGCTAGCCGCTTGCTGTCTGCTTTGCTATCCCTCAATTTCATCTCTTGACAAAGGCTTCTTCAGAAACCTATGGGTGACGTCACGGAGACTACGTCCATATTTTATACAGTCTATGATTTAAATGCACAGCGATGCGAGTGGTGTCAATCTTCTCATCTGACTCTCAAATTGCTCTTCTGGAACGGTGCACTTTCAAGGATAGAAACCAGGACGTTACTACTTACAGTAAAAGCAATAGTAACACACTTCCTAAGCTGCCTGTTATTGGGTTAGCTATTTTCCTCGTTGTGCAACACACTAAATGTCTCAATCCCTTGTTCTCAGTTCCCTTTAAGCCCTTGATAAGGAAGTGGACTGAATTTTTTTTTTTGTCCCTTCCAGCGAGAGTGACCTAAAAGACGGCGGGAGATGGGGGAGGTATGTGTTACAGTACAATAGCCGGTAAGTCTCTCTGCAGTAACCACACCAGAGCACTGAGTACGTGCTTATGTATGGAAGCTAATCAGCTTTCTGCAGAGGCCCTAATGTCCTTACAGTGGCTGAGAGGGGGGGGGCCTATATTTAGCGTCCACTCTCTCCCTCTTAACAGGGGATAACATTGGCCCTCTTCTCCTTTCCATAGCTCATCTCTCTGCTTAAATTCACCAAGAGGCCCATGCAGGCACAGATGAAGAGAAATGTGTGAGAAAAAAACAAAACAGAGGGTAAAGATGGCACAAAGCTGCACAGTGACGCTAGTGACATTAGACTTATGCACACTGCAGCTTAAAAGCAGTGTGTCTGGCAAAGAAAGTTAAATGTTGAAAATAAAGAAGAGAGAAAAAAACAGGATAACAAAGAGACAGACGGGCGGAAGAAATAAAATAAAACATGAAAGAGAGACGAAGGAAAATATTTTTTTTCAATGTCAGCAGGGAAAGTGACATCTGGAGGCTGAGGCCTTCGGGCATTAGAGTAATGCAGACCTGGAGCCAATCTACTCAATCAGTTACCATGTGTCCCTGGAGACCAAGGCTCTGCTGGTAATAAGATATGTGAATATGCATGACATCTACCTGCTGCTACAGCTAATGAGATCTGGCAAGCGGTGCAATGATGCCGGCAGGCGCTCGTTGTGAAGCCTCTTGGAGGGGAAACCCAGTTTAACTGTCACTGGCAGCAGCAGTCGTGCCCGCTGGGATTGTGCGGTCATCTCAGGGCGCTGACCTGTGTGTCAAAGCCTTGGCACAAAGCCCAAATGTCAGGGCTATTTACCTCGGCTGAAGTTCAATAAGGTGAAACGTTGTGTATGTGATGAGGGTGAAAACTCTTGTCTGTTGATCTTTTTGCTTTTGCTTTTAATTAACACAATTATCAGATCATTATTTTCATGTCCAAACGGGACTGCAGTTAAAAACACGTAGCACAGTGAAACAATCTCTTTAGAGCAACAGAAACCTCTCCCAGTTCAGAGCACACATATAATGAACACAAGCTAAATCTGCATTGTAGCATAGCCGCCGTGCCCACCTGCACTGCTCTTTATCAGCCAAAAAACACAAATTTGCACACATCACAAAATACTCAACGACACAGCTTTGAACTGACTGCTACTTCAGCCAAATACAAACTGTACAAAAACAGAGATTGATAGAAAAATAGGAGATCGGACATTTGAGTCTCTTGCACTTGTAAAGCTGAAAAGTTACAACTGTTATTTCCATGATTATCACAAACACTTGTCTTATTGCCCTTCAAATATCCATGTGATGGTTTTTATCTGCACTCTACATTTTTTGCATTATTTTCTCATTGTTTGATGTTTTTCAATGCTGCTCATACAGCCCAGAAAAGATGAAATATACATTGGCCAATATTCACTGAGTTTTCATCCTCGTTGAAGCTTTTCAGGCTTCATGCAGCACATTTTCTGAAAATATTTTTCTCCTTTGCTTGTCCTCTGACTCTACCAGTAGTATGCTTTTACTCCACTTCAGTCAAGAGTTGCTCTGCTGCTACATCCCTGCCCACACAATCCAACCCCCACCCCTCAGACAAACATACAGTTTGTTTTGTCCTGCAAATATTTGCAGACTTTCTCTTTCTCTCTTACACATGAAAACATATTTGTACAGTGCATACAGCATGTCAAAATATTATTTAATGGCTTACAAATTATGTAAAGAAATTTTTTTTTTAATATATTTGATGAGAGGAAAATATAAAATGAATATAATCATATATAAGTGTATTAAAACCTTCCAGTGTAATTTGATGCATTTCAAACTCAATGCTGCTTTTGTCAGGTTTAATATGTATTTGAAACTTAAGTTACCCTGTGGACCTTTTGACCACTAGTAGCTCTATGAGCAATGTTTTTACCAGAGGGCTCGTTTTTTTGCAGCGTGCGACCATGCTGATTATATCCTGCGATCAATTTCCTACTATTCCACTGATTACTACTCCTGCATTAAAGGGCAGTAAAGAAGAAGCAAACATGGATGTAAACAATGTTTAAAATATTCCAAGAATAGGCTTTGCAAATGTTTGAGGAGGAACAAAATAATTAAGGGACACTCAACATAAGTTTTGCTTTTTGGTTATGAAGCTTTGCACTGTTCTACCTTATTTTGCATTTCAATAAAACTGCAAATAAGAGCAGTTTATTCTCTCTAGTTTGCTTTCTTGCTGCCAAACCTTTTTCTCTGTATATTTCTCTCAAAATCGTCCATCTACTTTACTCTCATAAGCATTTTCGATGTAACCTCCACCCCCCCTCTCTGTATAGATGATGAGATCATATTGCTACTTCCTCTTTGGTAATTAGCACGCCTGCAGATAAGAGCAGATTCTTGAACTAAACATTGTCAAAATCAATTGTAAAAGTGTAAGAGACCTTACTCAGCATAGGTCAACTCTCTGTTCCACAGTACATTCATTATCACCTTAAAAATCAATAAGACGACTCAACAGTTCTCTACGATAAAGAATCACAAAAATATCCTCTTCCCTTTAGGCTTTATCTAGGCACTTAAAATTATTCCTGTACAGAAATAAAGCATGCATTGTTTTGTTGTTTTTTTTGGTCTCAGAATTCAGATTAAGTTGCGTATCAAAGTAGATCTTTGGATTTGTAAACAGTACCCAATTCCTCATTTTGTCTGTGAAAAGGAGTCCCACACAAACAAAGTGCACATGCCACCGTTGTCTGACCATAAATCAATATCAGCATGTCATGTGTGTCCTCTTTTACTCTCTGCGGCTGTATGCAAGTCTGTTTTGGTTTTGATATGAAGAGGATGTGGATATTAAACATGTTCATCATTTCAAATGCGAGTTCCTGTGACTCACAACAGTCGTATCCGGGCTGTTGGTCACCAAATCAATTTTAGCGCTGATGAAAGAACCCTAAATCTTATGGGTCAGCCTCTCTCGTTGGCATCTCTCCCTGTGTGCTCAGCTCCTCCTGCTGAGGCACCTTAACCCGAGGAAAAGCCTTACTCTGGCCCACTGCCTGGATCCAGGTTCTTTGTCCTAATTCCCCCTCCTTTCTTTATTCCCTTCTTGTATCTGTCTAATTATGTCTCATGTCATTCCTTCTCTTTTCCCCCTCATTTTCCCATCTCAAGGAAGAGATTATAAGATCATCATTGGTCCCTTTTCAAGAAGGTTTCCCCAGTTACACAAAAGTGCATGAATGTGCACAAAGTTTAGTTACAGGGCAACCAGGTGGCGTACATGGGATGGTGCTGAGGAGGAATGTACTGCTGAGGAGGCGAGGGAGGACAGTGGTACATAGGCTGAACTTGTGCTACGTAATAGTTGCTGAAGTTGCCATCTGAGACATAAGGAGCCGGCTGGTAGAAGCAGGTGACGTTGGCGGCGTTGGGGATGGCATTCTGCTCGGCCAGGACCCGCAACGCCAGCGACGAGATGAGGCTGAGCGTCTGGCGCCTCTCGTGGCCCATCAGGCACACTGTGCTCTCCTGCACCACCTCGTACAGCGTGGCCAGATAGTCGTACTTCCTGTCCTCCAGGTCCACAAAGTGGTTCTGCAGATAGGACTCCAGCTTCCTCCTCTGCTCGCTCACATCAGGAAAGTCTATGAAGAAGCGTGAGCACATGTAGCGCTGCAGCAGTTTCATCTCAGCGTCAAAGGCTGCACGGAAACCCCGCACCAGCAGGTGGCAGTACTTCAGCAAACCCCCGCCTCGAATCTCCTCGGGGCTTCTGGTGCAGATGAGGCGCTTGCGCAGGTGATCGAGGGCGGTTGGGAAGTCACCGTAGACGCTCTCTCCGAGGATCGTGGGGTGGAAGGTGGCAGCCATGGGGTGCTCCGAGCACTCGTAGAAGAGGAGAAGCGAGTCCAGGCGGATCTGGAAGGAGTCCACGCTGAACTCAAACTGCCGTCGAAGAGAGTCAACAAACTTGAGCTCCACGTTCTTGCCACGGTTGTTGGAGAGGGAGATGAGACTCCAGCGGTCTGAGTCATTGCACACTTTCACCATCTTTTGCACATAGGCCTCCTAAAACAAAATTGGAAACATTAATTGTCATCACAAACTAAGTAATGCATCTCTCGTTTGTGCAAGTTTTAAGTCTGAAGTTAAAAAAATAAAGACATTGTTGGAGTTAATACGTACATATAAATGGACAGAGGTAGATTTAACTTCCATATCCATACTTGTAAATCAGAGAACACACATGCTTATAGTTAACCATATATAATCAACCATAATAAAAACATTTGGCTATGTGTTTCCTATACTTAAGTTATAAAGAACACTGCAACATAATCAGAGCAACTAGTAATCTACAGTGGTGAATGTCAGATTCTCTTTATTTATATTTATTATATATATATATATCTCCTTATTTCCACCACACTGCGGTCTACTGCCTTTCTGTCTAACTAACTCCTCCTCTATGTTCCTCCTTTTACAGCTTATTCTTCTGAAAACCACACATGTACCCATGGTGATGTTTAAGAATAATTTCCCTGTGTGTCTTACATGGAGATCTTCTGGATAAAACATGTTAAAAAGCAGTTTGAGCTGGCTTCAACAATGGGACATTAATGATATTTGCGGCAGATACAAATCTTGGATTTAGTCTGTTAGTCAGGATGTTTTGCTGATCACATCTGTTGGGCCATTAGTAGCCAGGGTAGTCAACGGTATCTAGGTAACTGAGATCGACTTATTAATGTGTATCCGACTCCAATTGGATTAGACAGAATCCTCTTCAAATTGGAAACTGAGCTTTTTACTATTTGAAGTCTTATGTCTCTGTGCAGGCTGGATGTATTCAGGGCAGATCTCAATCTTGTTTGTGTACGATGTATTTACATTTCATTGAAATGCATTTGCAAACAGAACATGCACACAAATGCAGCAGTATGTAAATAAGTGTGAATGGATGCAAAATATAGGCGTTCACTGTCCTGTCAGGTTTGAAAGTTTGACACAAAATCAACATGTAATAACTCCGTATATTACCTTTAAGGTCACTGGTGTGATCTTTTCTTTATTCACCCCCTCGGGCAAGAAGTCTAGAAGAGAGTCCAGCACTATATCTTTCACAATCTGAAACTCCATCTCTCCTTTCAGGTCGGCGCAGAATATTAAGTCCAGATCTTTCCACCCCAGACCGCTGTCCTCGTGCAGGACGTAGCTGGCTGCGGAGCCGTTCAGTCGCACCTCACGTACATGTATCCGCTTCTCCTCCATGCGGCTCCGGACCACCTTGACAATATCCCGCGGCTTCACCTCCAGAGTGGGGAAGCTCCACCGGCCATGGATGGGGATGGAGCTTGTGAGAATGGTGTCCAGCCGCTGCACTTGCTCCCAGTTGAGCACGCTGAGGTTGATGCTCTCCCCGTCCGAGCAGCTGTCTGCCGCAGCGGACTCAACACTCTCGTCCATGTTGAGAAGAGGTAGACAGAAGGATGTAAAACTTCCCACTCACTCCTGCAGGAGTAGTGGCATCAGCCAGCTGCAACTTTGTGAATAATTGAGAGTTCAGAGCTGATCATAACAGCAAGATGCTGAACGACAACGAGTCACTACGTATGGCGGAAATAACTAGTTGGGCGGTGTTATGCTTGTCCTACTTCTTATATAAAGTCTGCAGTCCAGAGAAATTCAATTCATTAGCTTCCCAGCCGTAAGGCTTAGTCACTGTCCATCACCTATTGCCCCTTTGCGCGCTCCGCTCCGGCGCTGTCGACAAACTCTGGAAAGCAGACATCGACAGTAAAGGTCGAAAAGATTGTTCCTCACAGTGTCAGCTTCTTTATAGCAGAGACAAACGTGTCATCCACCGCAGAAGTGTTACTTCTCTCCTCTGACTTACTTTTACGCACTGAGTGCTGCGCGTCCCTGCTGCGTAACAACAACTTTAGGCACTCGTTTTAAGACTCCTACACTTTTCCACTGCACTCCTACTTTCAGAAAGTGGTGTATGGCGGCTTTAATCTTCACATTTTGCCCGTTTGTTGCTGGTTGGTACTGCGTGGTGCCACATAGGTCCCACTCCACAGCTGCAGGAGAAGTTGTGAACAGAGCGCTTCCCGTCTGGGAAGCGTTGGGGCGGGTCGGTTTGATTGACAGACCACACCTACTAATAGCTGCCGCCGCTTCCCATGGTTACTTTGAGTTGCTGCAACCCTGGAGATCGAAGCGTGTCTGGAGAATGGGCGTTACAAGACCAGAGAGCTTTGAATCGATTTCTCGGCACTCCAAAACGCCACCCATCAATTGGGATACTGGTCGTATTTTCAGTAACTCATTGTTCAGTTTGATAATTGCAAGCATGATAAACTTGCTCAGAAGTACAATCCCAATATTTGATGTGTGTGATAAACTTTAATCTGGTACAATTATGGCCAGACATCACAAGGGATGCTTTGGCTGCTGCACAATGAACACTACTGAGCAGTTGGTCTGTTGAAATTCACTCTGGATAACATCATCACAAATGTAAATAATTCTACTCTTATATGACACTTTCTCAGGTGTCTGATCATTCACAGGTGAGGCAGGGAATGCATATACACCCAACTCCGTCTAGGTTCTTTTTTTCACCCCCTATCATTTGGCCCTTCAGGCATTTATGTGCACCAATTAGGAGTTTATTTTACATACTTGTGCAAGTGCATTTATATTAAAGTGTATTATTAACAATTATAAAGTATCTGCATTAGGTGCATTTCTGCAAAAACCACCTCTGATATGTAGGATTTAAGCTGTCTGTCAGCCTGTAGGGTATAGGAGTAGTCTAGATAGAGTAGTATAGAGTAGTCTATGCAGGTTAGTTGTCAGGAAGAATCCATCAGTGCAGAGCTTGGCGCGGATATCTGCGTCATTGCAGACGAGCCCATAAACCAGCTTACCGCAGATTACCCTGTATATGCAGTGACACACAAATTCACACAGACACAAACAAGCATGAATAGAGACTCATGCATATACTGTATATTGCAAGATAATGCCATGCTTTTGCCCCTTTGAGGTATTATTACCACAATAAAACATTGACGGAAGCATATTGTAAAAAGTAATGTTTGTGATAAGCAACCTTTTAATTTAAGTGATAAATGCATATATATCACATGCATACTATGTCATTGAACAATACGGCATTTAGGTCAAATTTACTAGAACTAATTTTAGGCATTTGTTTATTCATTGAAGTGGAGCGTTTTTCACTTCTGCCGCTACTAATGTCTATAAGTGTGTGATAATCAAACATCATTTTAGTGCAATGTGAAAACTGAAACTTTGTTCAGTTATAGACCATTTTGCCTCAACATTGCCAGTAGCTCTGTAGTTTGACAGAGAAGCCAGTCACACTCTGCACTTTCCCCATTCACCAACAGGCTCAATGTCAGGCTTACTGCTGGAGATGCTTACCGTGATGCTTCTACTTACCTGACCTCTGACTTATCAAGTGGATGACACTTTGGTTTCCTCTGTGTGACGACATCAGAGGATTGACGAGGGGATTTCAGACAGACCCCTTTGTTGGGGTCGCCAAAACGATCGCCAAATATGGAAGCAAATGTGTGTGTGTTTTTGTGAGTGAGCTGAATGTCCATACATCCCTTTTTATACTCAGAAACATAATAATAAATGAAAACAAGATTTCTTTTGAAAATCAATAAACGGACTTGGTTAACACATCCTTTGATCTGTGGCCACCTGCTTTCCGCTCACATCATTCCCTTCCTCTGTCCTACCCCACTCTGCCTTTCTTTTTTAGCTTGTCCTCTTTTCTTTCCACTTTTCCCACACGTAGAAGTTCATTATGAGATTACAGTGAGCCCGTTAGCTAAACGTACTACATCTACTCTCTTGGTGCTTCCCTTTCCCACCTCACTAACACCTTCTATTTTTATTTTTATTATTTTTGTTCTTTAATCTGGATTTCCATTAGAAAGGGGAACAGATTTGTCTTTGAGTCCACGTTGACTGAACATGCACTGTATACTTTGGCCATCTAACATGTATTCTCTACTTTTTCTACAGTTGTAGACTGAGGAGTACAATTGATAAAAGCCAATGTAATCCGCTTTTGTTTAAATTGGTAAGAGGGTTAAAATAAGAACAGACACTACAACCTCCTCCTGCGCTTCCTCCACTGGCTTCCACTTGATATTACATTTCAATCCTGGTGTTGGTGTACAAAGTGGACAGGGATGTATTACAATGTCATTTTTAGTAAAGAAAATTGTTTTGGTATGGATATTCTTATGATCAGTTACCCTGCGGCATGATGTCGACCAACAATCGTATCTTGCACCTAGCTAACCTTAGCTGACTTGCGCTAACGGTATGAAGAGATTAGCGAGTTAACAAAAAAGACAAACTAGTGGTTAGCTAATTTGTGTTTTTACCGCGGTGAAGATGTTAACGTTAGCTGGTTGAAATTCAGCAACCTGTTTTATGTCGAATGTGGCGTGTGTGGCGTTAACGTTGAGCAAGATTGCATTAACAGTGAGATTTAATTTTAAGGGCTCTATGGAAAACTTATTTTTTTACCTACTTCACCATGTTGCTAAACAAAACTGCTAGCTAGCAATGGTTTTGATGTTAGCACAACTGTTCTAACTGCTGCACCTTAAAGGACCAGTGTGTAGGATTTAGGTGGATCTATTGGCATAAAGGAATATATAATATTTATTATTACCTGAAACTAAGAATAGGCAACTTCACTACTATTTTACACAGGAATTATAATTCCTTTGTTATTCTAAATACTCAGATTTAAACTTTTGCGCAAAGTTGCACTTTAAATTTCACTTGTATTGTTTGAATGGTGCTAACCAATCAAAAATGCTAATAAAAGCTCAGTGTGTGAAAAAGTTGAAAGAGAGCAGCAGTAGTGCCTAACTCATATTTTGGGATATGTATTTATCTATTTAGAGAAGTAGAATATTTGTTTCACAGTTTGAGCATGATGCTTTTTCAATGGCTAGGTTAAGCAAAGTGTATCCATACAAATGTATTACATTCATACCATATATGTGCTTTATATATCTACTTATGCTATACTTATACTAGTTATTTAGGAGAGGGAAAAAAACGGTAGCCTATTGGATTCATACTGGTTCGTGCTTTCTCTCACAATAACTGTTAAAGTTGTTACCTTACACTGTAGCACAAGTACTGATTCATCTGCAAGCAGTTACAGACCTTCCTGTTCTTCCTACTATGCATAAAAGTCACATTCTCAGTTCATTGCCCTTTGACAAATACATTGTATAGAAGATATAAAGCACACAGTAGCTCATTTCGCTAATGACACTTCACGCTAAGACAAACCTCAACAGTATTTCCAATCAGTTTTAACCCTGACCTCAGAAAGAGACCTTTGCTGAGTAGTAGTGTAAGCCCCCACTAAACTCTTCCACAGCCGCTAATGAGATTCTCTGACGTGCCCTGCACTGTAAGCCACACTGCAGCGCTCCAAGGAGGTGCTCCGTGTGGGAGTATGTTAAGGGTACATATAAACTGTAAAAATATCGTGTTGAAAAGAAGGCAGTTTGAACAGTGAAGGTGGTTTCGTATCACATTTCTTCATCAAAACAAAAAGGAATGTTTCCGTTATTTAATTTGACTTGTGCAAGTTGTTGCTTCTCACCAATAAACACATACGATAGTTATCTGACCACTCATGGCAATGCACATGAAAAGAAAACACATATTGTCTGGGAAAATGTTTCTAAAAGTCTCCGCAGTCATACAATGCAAACAGGGTCCAAAGGTTTACAATTCATGTATCATTACATATTCCCGAGTGGATATTATCTGTACAAAAACACAGTGTGAACTGAACTGAACTCAGTATTTTAATGCAGCCCTAGAGATCCATACAACCCCCCCTGACAATACATGTCTCTATTTTGTTACAAGACTGTTCTGCTTTCTTGAGCTGTCATGACTGCTGCTGACAAGATAAACAGGAAGTGAATTGCATTATCTGTGACTCAGCTTCCTGTATGCTACTGTGGCTGGAGATGTCAAGACCACAGTGATATTCTGTGATGATCTCTGCCCCATGTAGACACATGCAGAGACACACATGCATAAGCACGTATCAGGAATTGACTACTGGCCATCAGCTGTGACGAACATTAAATTTTATGGGCAGTTTGTAAACCAGCGGTTCCCAACCTAGGTGTCCGGACACCACAAGCAGTCGCAAGTTAAATCTGAGTGGTCCTGAGATTATTAACAGGATAGGAAAGCAGGAAAAATAAATCACTAATGTCTGTCCATGTTCTCAGATATTTGCCTCTCCTTTTATGAATTATTAAAAAAAATAGTCTTTAGTAGAACTGGTTACAATGGGTTTATATTCAAGGATGGATTAAGTTGGCCCCTGAACTTCAAGGCCCCAAAAGCTCCAGGTCTAAATTGCTGTGGCAATTTAAAATGCTTGAGAGCGTATCTCGTTTCATAGAGAGTTCCTGTGTCAAAATCTAGTTTTAGTATATTCATTATTTCCGTTTTGTGTGTATTTGTCATAAATTCCTCAATGAGTGTGTTAAATCTGATTTACAGGTTGCAAGGTACGCACATCCAAAAAACCTTTACACGTGATGGATCAAAAGATCAAACTAAAGCAAGAATCAGACAAAAGATCTGCACACTGTATTTAAAGCTCCCAGCTATTTTAACTGTGCAACATTTCGATCCAACATAGATCTTCAGAAATAAAATGACAATTAATTAGAATTAATTGTAGATAATTTGAACTATTTCTAAAATAACAAAAGATGAGTACCTTATATTGAGCAGATTTACTCTCTTTTCTCTTTTCTTCCAGTTTCATGCAGAAGCTGGAAATCCCCTGAAGAGTCTCAACAATGGTCACACTGCATGAAGGTACTACAGCAGCCATCTGCTGGATTTCAGCAAGCAACTCATTTTGTAGTGAATTAACCGGAGACGTGAGGTTAATCCCAATGCCCCTCCTTGACTCATCTGTCCTGGATCACTTGACACGGAAATCGATCGAGACACGCCATGTTATAGGACGTCCCAATTGCTTAGATGCGTGCAGAGAAGTCGAGGTGAGAGGAGAGAGGAGAGAGGAGAGAGGAGGCTTTCAGAGGAGAGAGGAGAGAGAGGATACACGAGTGCAGCCTATGCGCAAGTGCTATCACTCTGCTCCTAAACATAGAATTCTCTTTGATGAATGAAGAGATCCTACTTTATAACAAACATTTAAGTGTGTGAAATATACTTACACATTTACTAATAGTTTGATTCACAGTCCTACTTAGTGGTTTGTGTTGCACGTGTGGATCTATAGGACACTGAATGTCAAACAGGTCACTGGTAAAGGATAACAATAACAAAAGTATTATGCCGAATGAATATTCTAGTCCCATTTGTCAGTCTTCTGTGGTATAAATTGAATTAAAATGACAGAACAAGAGTGTAGTGACAATTTCAAATACTTACAACATCCAATATAAAACTTAACAAAACCAAGTTCCAATAACCTAATGACAGCTCCATTAATCCACTGATTATTATTATTACAAATATATATATATTTTTAATTAAAATGTACATTTCATGCATGAAAACTAATACAGGACTGGAAATAATACATTGAACCCCATTAATAAAACGAGATGGATGAAATCTGTTCAATAAACATGTGAAAACTAAGTTGTACAGGGTCTAAAGGACTTCTTGTGAGTTAAGCTCAGTGACAGATGATACGGCTGTGCACACGCCACAAGTAAAGGACGTCGTTTAAAAGTGACGCTCGAGTAAACGAGGATATCCCATATCGCAACTGAGGATTCCTCTGTCCTCGCATCTTAGGAGGGCGGAACTAAGACACGAGGAAGAAACCCAATAGGAAGAAATGCAAGTGGGGGAAACGAGGAGGTGAATTAAGGTTTTGGAATGAACCCACTGACTCTGTTGAAACGTTCCTCTGACTAGGTGGCGCTCTTTTCATGCTGCTTCCACACTATTTCATTATACACTCTTTCTATATTCCCTCTTCTCTCTTTCCCACACTCCAGACTGCACTGAAACATTAGCACATGTATTTGTACAGCTGTGTTGGGTAAACAGTGTCATCCAAGAGCCAAGTTAGGTCATTTATCTTTTAATGCGGCGCATTTTGATTCTGGTATTAAAGGCTGTAACGAGTAAAATGAACTAATAAAATGTATGCAACTATGACAAAACCACACAAATTAGCCATAAATCATTCACAGAGTCTCCTTCTCTCTTCACATATGTATCATTTGTGTTGTGTGATTCAGCTCTTGTTCTGTTCACATCAGTGGTTCCCAACCTTTTTCCCTTACGGAGCCCTTTTCTATCTATCTCACAAGTACAATTAACCCAAAGGTTTGTGTAAAACAAGCGATTTGGATGCATTTTGATCCGATTATATCCTGTGACTATTGCATCAGAGATGAGTTTTCCTCTTATTTTTAGGAACTTTTAATACGATTCTCTGTTTGTATCATATATTGTTAATTATTTATATAATCATACATACTTAGACAAATTTAGTGTTTTCTCTTACCTGGCGCTTGGCCCTTGTTCTATTAACTGCGAAGGCTCTGTGAATACAGTAGCTTGTGTCCAGGTCTTCCTGCCGTTATCCTGTGAGATTTTTAAATTTGTATGTTAAACAAACTTAATCTAAACTTTCATTTCATTCAGATTTCTTCACAGAAATGATTGATAACCTGAGATATCGGCCGACTGTATATTTAAAAAAGAAAACGTTTTCTTACACCCCTTAAAATCAAGAAGGCCTCGCGACCCCCTGTGAAGCTTTGGCGACCCCCAGTTGGGGTCTGGACCCCCAGGTTGGGAACCAGTGGTTTTGATTAATGCTGACATTTGAGATATTGCAGGTATCTGCTGTGGGAAGACTTTAGCTCATTCAGGTTGCATGACTGATTTGACCGCCGTCTCAGCAATTCAACATTTGCATTCTTTTCTGCAATGTTGTTGTTGTTGTTGTTGTTCTTGAGACCCGTCTCAGCATTATTATGTAGCCACGGCAACAGCTCTGAACTTTTCCTGCTCCTTGTCTGTGGGACGGATGACTCAAACGATAGCAGAGACGAATGCTTAGACTCAGCTTTTGTTTGAGTCTGCAGAATGATTTATGGCGAAACCAATGCCTGTGAGGTATCAGCCAAATTCAGAAACCATTGCAATTATTGACATCATCTTACGGTCCGTATCTTATGCTTGTGCACATTTAAACGGAGTTAAAGATAACATTCCCATTGTGCTTCCGCATCTGCGACCTGTTAGCTTCCATCATGACTAAACCTCAGTTGCACAATATGTTGAAATGTCACAGAAAATAAAAGCACAGCAAACACATGTGCAGTCACACCCACGTCAGCTCATTGGATCATCAACATATGACAGTTTACAGCTCAGACCAGGTTTTATGGAGATGTGTTTGGCTCCAGGGGAACAAAGAGGATCTTAGTGGTAAGATCTTGCAGGAAATCCACCCCGACTTGGTTTTGGTGAAGCCCTGTGCGAGCTGCAGCTGCAGGTGATGTGGCAGTAATTTCACGCCATGGTCGGTCATTTGGCTCTTTGCTCTATCATGAAAGGTTTAGGGTGGAGCTCCACTCCTCTGCTCTTCTGTCTCGACGGCTTTTAGAGTACGACCTTGGTGAATAGTGATTTAGGGTGAGGTGTTTCGTCTCACTCCCACCGTGCAGAACAGTGGCGGGACGATGGGAGGGAAGAGGACAGCGAATGAAAGATTAAACGATAAAAATAGTCTCTGGTGTATAATTGAGGTCTTGGATGAAGAGACAGAAGAGTAGAATAAAGTGAAGACTGCATGCAGTGATGATGAGTTGGACATCAAGGAAGGGTGGGGAAGAAGGAGTGGGTTGGGAAGCATAAACAAAACATTAGGAGCAGAGGTGGAGAGATGATGAGGATCTTGAAATAAAATTGCTAACTCAAGCCCCAGAAGACCACGTCACCTCCTTACATGCAGCATCCAGCCAGCTGGGTCCGTCGAAGCCTGGTGTCACATACAGAGCGTTCTCTATTTACTTGCTTTACGGCCTACTTCTCACACTAGTCCATGTTTCCTCTTAACTTTGTTTCCCCTTTTAAAGTACCCTTTTATCCTTCTCTGAGTCCAATGTTTAGCTCTTCACCTCTATGCTCATGTCTTTCATTGAATAAGAAAGGCTTGATAAATAAATATTGTGATTTAAGGAACATCCAGAACACCAGAGATTGAATGCACATAACATAGGCTACATATGGCATATTAACCGTCGTTTGTTCCCTCACCTGTTACCGTTACATTCGAGTCACGGAGCCATGGATCCGATCTTATATACGGGCGTTCTTCGACAAAAAATGTATTTCTGTTGTGAAGATATCCTCAAAGACTCTTCCAACCATCTGGATGAAAAAGTGTTCCGTCTGCTGCACAATAAAACTATCCTATAAACTGCGACTCTACTTTCCATCCAAGAAATGACATCTGTTGCTCTTTTTGTACAACACAGGACAAATGTATTTAGTTTAATTCTAATAAAATTCTAGAAATAGAAACTGACACACCAAATGACACAAAATCTGTCGTCTCAAGCTAGCTAACATATTATCTCTATAAAAAGATATCTCCATATCACGCTTGAGCGGGCTTTGCTTGAATGTAGGTAAGAGTCTGTTTGGAGATAATGCTGTGTGTGTTGGCAGGCTCTGCATTTTCCCATGCGAGCAGGTTAGAGTCATTGTTTGTTTGAAAGTGTATGTGTGTTTCTGTTTGTGTGTTTCTGTTTGTGTGTTTCTGTTTGTGTGTCACATAATACGTCTTTTACATTCAAATCTGTACCAATATTTGACATGACCAAGGGACCATCAACAACTTTCAGTAATCATTTGAACTTAATCGACTCTTCAACTATTGCTGGACTGTGTTTAACGTAAAGTATTTATTGGACTGGATTCTTCGCTGTTGCCTCATAAATAATTGCTGTGTGTTTATAATCAGAGCCTTTCCTGTTTGGAGCAGAGAGGAAGAGACACTTGATCGTGGTCATGGAGAAATGTTTCTGTGTGTGTTAGTGTGTTTGCATATTTGTGTTGGGAAAGAAATGGCAAGAATTATACCAGAGGGAATATCTTTCATTAAAATGAATTGTGTTGGACCGATACCCTTAATACAGTTATTGTTCCAACAGCTGATTTTAATGCAACTCAGTGATCCATCCTGTTATTTATGCCCTGATATTAAGTGATTAGGTCATCACACCTTCGTGAAGCTACAGTATAATTAAAGCAATGGACTGCACACTCTAATGCATATCAACGTTAGACAAATCTAATCAATCTTTTCCCCTGCCAGCTGACTCATGGTGTTTTTGTGCAATTCAATCATGGGAACGTGCAAAAAGCCAGATTAAGATCAACATCTGCATGTCATTTCACTTCATTATTATTCTTCCAATAAAACCTCTTGACCAGCCACAGATCAAGTATGTGCATCTGCAGTGTGATGGACGTGGTGTTTTGTTCTCATTGTAGCTGTTTTCCCTCATTATTTAATTATTTCTTCTTCCTCTCTTCAATCAAGAGTGATACTGCACTTTGCACTTTGCATCAGTCCAAGTTATTGGCACTTCAATCAATCACTTTATTTGGTTGTGCAGCGGTGAAACCAAGACATAAGATTAATGAAGAAAAGCACAATCACCCTGCCCTTGTATCTTCGTCTTTCTCCTCCAGCTGTGTCTCGTTCCCTTGATTAGTTTTTGTATGTATCCCTGTCTGTCACATTGTTCCTTGTCGGTTTGTCATCCATGTTTCCTGGTGTTTCCTGGTGCTTCCTCGTGTCTTCTTCCCTGGTTGGTTCTTTCAGTTTTACTTTTTACCTTGTTTTGTATTTTCTTAAGCTTTTATTAATAAAGCTCTCTTTTTGTTATAACTCGTCTGTACTGCGTTTGGGTCCTCCCCTTTACACCGCACCATAACTGGGGGCTGGACGAAAAAACAGCACGAGGACGCAAAATGCCTGCGAATATTTTGTATCGAAACTATTCATACTGGCAAATGTTCAACAGTTGCAACACGCACACTTGAAGGAATTCATGAAAAGAAACAAGTTTGAATATATTGAAAAATGTTGACATGCGCATTAATTACACAGAAAAAAATGCACCGTCTGCCTTGAGTCACATGCTTCATGTATGTCATGATCAATTCAAGCCAAGTCTGTTTTCATTGCACTTTTTTTTCGACACACCACCTCTCATTCCCTCAGACAAGATATCAAACCTTTTTGCAACATTTGAGTTTTTATTTTATTGTTGTCAATTCCAATAATGTTATTTGTAGGCGCAAATTGAAAAGGTGCATCAAAAAAGATGGATGGAAACACACCTGGTGATTAGTCGAGAGATTGCAGAGGGTATTAAAGAGTTTTTATATCTGTTCGTTTCGGCTAATGGAAGTCTAAAGGTGGAACCACAAGGCAAGAGCTGCACATTTACATTTGCATTTTAAACAAAATAAAATAACTTCAGATGGAGAAACAAAAATGAACTGTTGAACTACAGCGAGAACAAACAGAGGTCATACAAGGACAGAGACATTTTAAATAACAATCAAGTGAAGTGACATTATAATTTGGCTGTAACTCCAGTTGTTTGTGAAAGTTGGCAACAAAGCTAGCTATCTTTTTCATACAGATGGATCCAGACATACACAAAGACGACAAAGACATACAGTAAGGAGGTTGATGATTTATCCATGTGTCATTATGTAATTAGTAACTTTGCCAAAGTGTCTCCCACTATCTCACATGACGGAGTGGGATTTTCTGTTTCAATCCCAAAACAGTGAAACCACTACTTAAACAAGCTTGGCGGCTGTCAAAGCATAAAGCATGATATAGCAGAGCTGAAACACAAAGACTGGAGGAATTGCTAAAAGAAAGATGAAGTGGGGCAAACAAGACTGAATCTGGGCACATAAATGGTTAACCAGCATGTTTCATGCCGGGTAGGTTACACTCAAATTGTTTTATTTATTTATTTAAAATAAATTTGATCATGCAGACTATATCTGTAAGCATTCAAACTGTTCACTTATTGCAATGCATTCAACATGCAAAGGCTTTGTGCTGGTAAACACAACTCATAGTAACCATTACAAGTGCCAGTTCTTCATCCAACCAAGCATGCATTGTTAATAGTCACATAAAGTCACATGTGGCAGTGGTTTGAACATTTATATTAAATGTGAGCTGCAAAGTCTCCACAGAAGTTGGTTGAAATTGGCTGCCATCAACTCTTATATTTCTTTTGTTGGAGTTTAAACAGAAGCAACATTCTCTGGAAAATTTGAAAGGGTGTGTGCGTCTTCTGCTTAATCACTTCCTTATCTGAGAGCTTCACCAGCTAGAGGGCGTCGTGTCTGAGGCGAGATTACCATGCAACAAAATTGCCCTTAAATTAAATTGTAATGTCGTAGTGTCACTTTTCAAGGTACTAAATCCTCATAATTGTGCTAACAACACATGTTATTTAACACCGCACCCTGAGATAAAATGCCGTTTAGTTAAAAAGTCTGTCTCCTACAAAGTAAACATCCAAAAAGAATATTGGCCTGTGCGTTCCAATCAAACAACAGAAAGTAACCGGTTTTCAAACCCAGATTAGTTTCTAAGGAAAGCTCCTCACAGACAATTTTTTTCCCTCAAAATTAAAAAAAATGTAGTACATATGCTATCAATATAACTGATTTCATTTTCCAAGATGTCAAATGTTGTTATTACACCGAGACTACAACTCCCTAGCTGATGAATTTCAGCTTCAGACAAATACGGATTCAATTAACTCACCATTTTAACAGGGGCAGTAGTGTGTAAATAGCCCATGACTCCAGTCTTTTTTTATTAAAGTAATGAGGGTTTAGTAGACCTTCTCACCTCCACCAAGTGAGCCATTATTCAGCAAGGAGGAAAAGAGAGACATACACTACATGGCCATAAGTTTGTGGACACTGGAATATAACACCTATATGTGATTATTGAACAAATCATTCCAAAACTATGAGCAGTAATATGCTGCTATAACAGTCTCCTCTCTTGAGAACAAACCTGGATGGAGGTATTTGCTCTAATTTGCCACTACAGCATTAGGTAGGTCGGGCACTGATGATGGGCGATAAAGCCTGGCTCTGGTCGGCGTTCCAGTGCATCCCAAAGGTGTCAGATCAACACGTTCTCATTACCAACTCATCGCATATGGATGCTTGGTCAGGGTTGCCTTTTAACGCACTCGGCTACCCCTTTAGCGTCCTTTTTCAATGTGTAGGGTTGTCCGACTTCAACACGTGGTTAACGTTGTGATTTCAAACAAACTAGTTGGTTAGGTTTAGGAAGATGTCATGGATCAAGCTAAAATATGTATGTTTGTTATGTAAGCTAAGTTACGTGCTAAGTATATCACGTAAGTGACGGAAGTTAAGTATGTAACGTAAGTTAATTTAAAATAAGCTAACGTTGACTTTTGGTTTCACACGGGACACGAACATCGGTGTCCTGGATGAAAGTCCTTTGTTTGTTTGACTCACCCATCCAACCCGACCGCCTCCCTATTTAGACTAGTTAGCTAGAATTAGTTGCTCTTGATAATACGTCACTGGACTGTCTTCTTTTCTTCCATCCTAATTACTGAGACCATTAGAGGCAGCCCTGCACGTGCAAAACTGTTGCTCAGGGGTACGTGGACCGTCATAGTTTGATACGTATGGCCATTGATCAAGCTGCCGTATTTGACGTGTTGGGAGTGACAATGCGTTGATTGATGATTGTGCAGGGTAGCCGAGTTATTCCACACCAAACTGGGAAAACCGTCTCTGAATGGGCCTGGCTTTGTGCACCGGGGCATTTTTTAAGCAGGAAAGGACCTTCTCAGAACTGCTGATTCAAAGTTGGAAATACACAGACCGTAGGCACTTTTTAACGAGGGGTAGCGAGTAGGCATTGCTGTGCTACAAAGGGTCACAAGCCAAGAAGGTTGGGAACCACGGCTATAGGGAAGTATGTGTAGGTCAAGATTAACTGTCACTCATAGATCTATTCCTTTGAAGCTGGCAGGAATTTAGAGGTTTATTTAAGGACATGTTTCTTGTGAGGACTGGCCTGTCTTGCCACGCATCAGTATCTAGGTTCATGTAAGGATTACATGTCTTCAGAACTGCTAAACATATGGTGGTCAGATTTCTAATGCATAACCCTGAGAGTGTAAATACAACAACAGCACAAACAAGTGACCTTTATCATGGCAGAGAGTCTATAAACAGAAACTATGGACCACACACACTTGTACTGGAACACACAGACAAATAGAAACGCACACACACCAACAAACATACAGGCAGCAGGGTGGACGTCCAAGTCTGTCAAACACACGCCTACTCAGATGCACACATCTGTTTTGATTTGGAATGATGGAACAACAAAACTTCCTGGTGTTGCAGTGATGAGAGTCAGCGCACACGTCAGCTTGTTTATCAGAACTTTGCTTATTAGAGTAGAAAGTGACACGAAAGCTTCACAGATGGTTGACCTTCCAGTGTGTGAAGACTTAATAACTTGAAAGACGATGAGTTGCGATATCTCATACTGCTGCACAAAATTAAACTGAAGCCAGTACAGCTAGCCCTAGGTAGTTATGTTTAATGAACAGTGTCCTACTTTATTTCTCGTAAATGGACACTTAAGTAGAGTATTTAAGTCTTTAAAGTGACTGCCTAGAGAGCAAAAAACTATTTTAACATTCCTGCACAATGAGGTACGATATGTGCACAGCACCAAAAAGCAGATAGACAAAGTCACCAACTAGCTAGCGGGCGAACATTTAGCAAGTAAAGAGTCGGATAATTCTCTCTGGTGTTAGTGGAGACCAAAAACAGAACTAAAAGTATAGTGAATATTGGATTTACTTTCACCACTTGGCCAGTAACATGACTTGAATGATGACTAATGGTGCGGTGTAACTGCTGGGTGCGTACTTAAACAACTGCTTGCTAACTTGTTTGCCATATAAACTTTATGACACAACACAACAAGTAACCTAAATTATTAAAATAAATCTTTATTTCCTAGGCATTTGCATTTGTCATACTTTACAACAAGTACATTAAAACCTCCTACTCACTCTGAATATTGGTATAATTAAATCCAACACACTGCAAAACCCACATTAATTGGCATCTAATCTTGGAATACTTCGCTTCTAGTGGTCTAGTGGAATAAAACTCTTTTAAATAATTAAAACCAGAGGCTTAGAACCAATCCTGTGTACAACAACCATTGCTTTTTAATTACAACGTTATTAGATTATGAGGCAGCCATGCTTTGTTGGTAACATTACTCACGTCCAAACTTGTACACACATGACTTGTAACATCTTAAGCCCTTGTTAAATAGCGTGAGGGATTTACAGTGTGTCTACTGTCTGTATCCTCTTCGGTTTAGCGGAACATTGTGTTCTGTTAGCTGAGATACACACTGGAATAGAAAGTATACACCTATTTCTTCAGAACAACCCTTTCTTTGGCCTGCAATATAAATCCTCCACTGAGACAGCAGAGAGCCGGAAAAAAACACAGTGAGCTCAAATTGCCTGTAACATCGATGTTTTCCATTCATTTCAGAGTTGTGGGTGATTTGTTAATCTTTTTCTGAAAAGATGTCCATGAAGGCATCCATAGGCAGCTGTGGGAAAGTCATTGAAAGTCATTGAAACTCAAGCTGAATGTCCCTGAACTGATATTAAAAAACATCGGATCTCATTCAAATGAAAACAAGAGTTTCTGGAAAGCTGTTCTCTTGTCAGCTTTATTTCAGGCTAATGTTTTCTTGCTTTTCAAGCAGGTCTTAGGCCAGTCAAAGGCTTACAGATGTTCCTTTAATACAGTGTAGTGTAACAATGTCAGACTAATCACAATTACTCAGCTAAAATCTTTGTGGTTTGAATAATTTGATTACTCAGCACTTGTGTTACTGGTTGACGTCAAGTTTAGTGTTTTTCACTTGATTAACAAAAGCAGGTATCGATCATGCCTGAAGTTTGTGTTTTCAAAATAGGAATTCACAGATACACACTGATGGGTAATTGCGACCCACATGCGTTTCAATAAGTGGATGCACATGTGCGTTCTGGGTTTTAAATTTGTGCATCAAATGCATTTTCTCAATGCTTGCTCATAAAATCCTAAATAAAACCCACCTGTGTGTCAAAATGCATTGGAATAGTTTGATCTGCCTACTTTGTGGAGTCATCGTGCATGTGCATTCAGAGCATTTGCTTTCACCATTACTCAAGTCACTGTCATTGGCACCTGCATGAAGCCACCGTCTGCTGCACTGATGAGTGCTTCAACACATGTGTGCATTATGTCCAGTGATGGAATGTAACTAAGTACTGTATTTCCATTTTACACAACTTTTTATCAACTATTTTTCAATATTTTAGGCTACATTCTACTTTCCTACATTTGTCTGACAGCTTTAGGTGAGCTATCTTTCAGAATACTTCCTGTCTAGTGAAAACCACAAATCTCCAGATTTTGTGATTTTGAATTTGAATGTTTCTGATGAGGATGAAGTGTTCATTCAAGGGGGTTGAGAAAATGCGCATACTTTTTATGATAAATTAACAAATTAAAACCACACTTGAATTAGCTGGAAAATGCTGAAAACAATGTGGTGAAACGTGATGGATGGTGCTCGAGATACACGATGCTGGACATGTGATGTTCTTACAGAATATGCATTGCTGTAGATTAAACTACTAATATAAAAGAGTTAACATGAACACAACCGTAACAAATGTACAGCAGTAAAATGCAACATACCCATTAATGCAATATTAATCCAAAAAGGAGTACTTTTGATACTTTGAGTAAATCGAGCTGATAATACTTACACACTTTACTTGTAGTGGATTATTTTCATTGTGTTATTAGTACTTCTACTTAAGTAAAGTACTTCTTCCATTACTGACATTATGTCTGAATTTGATTTGTTTACCATCACATCTTAACCCTCATCCTACCAACTGGGGTCCCTGTAGATGCCAGAGGTCACACACAATCAGAGGTCGAGGCACTCTGTCAGTCATTTTGAGGGAGACACACACAGATTGTGTCATGTGCTCTGTCAATTTTAGTTTTACACAATATGCAAATGTATGTTCCTTTCCTCAAGTAATAATAATCATGTTTTTTTTTCCTTCCGATGACATTAATTACATAACCTTAAACCTTTGGAACTATATTTACGTCTTTGTTGATTAATACTGGCAGCTGGAGACATCGAAGCTTCCCAGGGCCACGTTATCAAAAATATATAAACCCTCCGACTCAACAGGTCACACCAAGTCTGAATTAATAATGGTGATGAGGGGGAAACTTTCCACTTAGCTGCAAAATCCCACTCACACTAAGAATTACGGTTGGACAGGAACCAGTAAAGCTCCATTACAAGACACGGGGCGGTGCAGAGAGCCAAGATAAACCAGCTCCTCTGCTTTCTCATCACTCTCTCGTGCACCTGGTTTCTCTGTGAATACTGCCAGCTGGAAGAAACCAGACGGGGAGTAGAGAGAGAAAGAAAAAAAGAAAGAAAAACAAATGTCACTCGTCTTTTAATAAAATGTAATAGAAAGAAAATTGATAGAGTGAAAGAAAGGGCAGGATGGGGCAGGACAGGAGAGAGGAAAAGGACAGCAAATCCAAGATGCGTGAGAAGAGAGAAATGAGGAGGCAGTAATGAGTCATCTACCGTCCCAGGGCCATAATGTGACTGTTATCACTAGTCCTCCACAGACTTCGCCCAACGTATTAAAATAATTCTCATTACGTCACAGTATCAGCATCTTTCCCATTGCTTGTTTCCCACATTTTCAGTTATTAAATAATTAACTTCCCCTAACTAAAGCATTTTTACATTTTACTGACTGGTTGTGTCCAAAGAAACACAAATGAGCCCTTTTTAGGAAGAATAGTTTGAACTTTCAAGAAATACACTTGAAACAAATGCTTTTTAGGGGCATTTGTGAGTTTTATGAGACCACTGGCAGGAGGCAGTTAGCTTAGTTTAGCATAAAGACCGGAAATGGGGTAACAAATATAGCCTGCCTCTGAAGGTAAAAACAGCACATTGCTGAACTATTTCTTGACCAGGACCTGTAACTTCCTGGAGTCCTGTCATCACTGCTAGCTAGCTGTTTGCTTCGTGTCCAGTCTCCGTGCTAAGGTAAGCTAAGTGTCTTCCGGCTGTAGCTTCTAATTCACCGTAGAGAGTGGTATTAATCTTCTCATCCAACTCTCAGCAAGAAAGCAAATAAGGGTATTTCTCAACAGGTAAAAACGATTAATTAAACATCAGACTGCTGAGCTAAAACAAAAATGAAGCGAAGTTTATTGCTTTTTAATAAGCTTTCCGTTATTGTAAACACTCCCGGATTAGATGGATTTAGCAATGAGTTGGAATTTATCATGTTGCAATCTGAGATAATCTAATTATATTTTAAAGAGTAATTTAAAGTAGTATTGATTGATAGGCATCATAACCACACTTACCCCATACTTTGCATCTTTACACCACGCTGTATGAAATGCATTGACAGAGAAATAATAAAACTAATATAATTTGCTTAGAGGTTGTTTTTTTCCCCTTTGTTTTCAAGCCTTTCACTTCCACTTAAAAATGATTCAGTCTTAGATGATTTCTTCCTTTGTCTGCCGAGCGTTAAGATAACCCCCTTTTGATGACCAAAAGTGTGGGTTACAGGTCATGAAAATTGTAAGCAAACCTTTTGGCAGCAGTACATACACTGAATTTAGAGGAGAAGTCTTTCTTGCTTGGGAAAGCAAGCCTTGTTGAGAACCGGCCAGAGAACACCCTGCCTGGGCCCAAAGGAGCAGCTGGGGGAAATACTGAGTCACAAACAACACATACACAAACTCTCTCCCACAGCAGTCCTGATCCTTCGGTTATACTGTTTTGTTTTTTTATTAACAGCGATGTCTAGACAGAGTTCAGCACAATAAGAGGTTATAAATTGATCCCAGCCTGCTGTCCACACAGCCTGAGGAGGGAACGTAAATGATGGCGTTTTCTTGGCCTCTGAGGGCACGACCGTCAGAGTTACTCCAGGAAAAAAGCTTCTCTTCTCAGCCACACATAGGGGAAGACCCCCCATGACCTCCTGGTTCACCAAACATATCAACGTGTCAGTTCAAGTCCCGCAGGAAATTAATGAAAAGAAAGCACAAAAGGTGAAGGCTGGAGAGAGAGTGAAAGAAAAGAGAACAAAAAGATGCAGTGATGGATGTAGCCGACTGTCATGAGACACATAAGTAGAAGAATAACAAAGAGCTTTATTGAGAATTATGTGAGGTCATAAAGAAAATTAAATGAAACTTAACAGTAACAGAGAAATTATCTGGAAGTTATTGTTGGAAGCACATTGCGACTGTGCGGTGGAACTGTCCGTTTACAATTAAGAAGAAACAACAATGACCAACATAATATGGGCACACGGTCAGACAAAGATAGTAGGTGTAGGTCAAGAACTGTGGTGCCTACATAGTTTTTTACTCCACTTTAATTAAGAAGAAATTATTGTTCTATGACTCTCATGTCTTTACGATAAATATGAATGTACAGCCAGCAACCGGTTAGGGTAGCTTAGCATAAAGACTGGAAACAGGGGGACCAGCTAGCCGATAACAAAATCCATCTACCAGCATCTGTCGTTTGTACCATTAACCAAAACATAGCCCAGCATAATCCCCTGTAAAACGGTGATTTGTACAGATTAAACAAACAATATAGGCCTACTACATGTTCGTAAATGAGCTTTACAGCTGCTGGTAGGTAGATTTCTTTACCTTCTGACAGAATCAGGCTAGCTGTTTCCCCCTGTTATCAGTCTTTGTGCTAAGCTAAGTTAGCCAGCTGCCAGCTGTTGCTTCGTTCTTACTGCACAAACGTTTGAGTGTTTTTTCCTTTACGAAACATTTTCAATGCAGAACTTTCAGTTGGAATTTGTTTACCACTTTAGCCATGAAAGTATAAAAGCAAGATAATGCTTTATATATATATATATATATATATATATATATATATATATATATAGAGAGATATATATAGAGATATATATATATATATATATATATATATATATATCTTCTTCTTTGTTTGTTATTGGTATATGTGTAAAATGACATGTAACAAGAGACAAAATTATATACAAAGAAAACACAGTGTAGTCTGAAAATGTGTTTAAATTCTAGTGGACTTTACAGAAGCCCTGAGAGGCGAGGTAAGATTTTGTGATCTAATTTTTGAGTCTCATCTAAATTTTTCCTCTCCTGTGTTTATAAGAACAGGTAAAAAAAGTTAAATGAATGAATTAGTTTACACATCTGTTTGTATTATCGGTAGAGTACACTTTCCCTGTCGGTCTCTATGTCTGTCTGTTGCTAAACATGGGCGACAAATGGTCTTTCCCCAGGTTGGATGCGCTCCAACACAAACATTTATTCAATCGTTTTATAAAACTGTTGTTTCCTCTGACAGGATGTCTCCATTTAAAGCTAAGATGCTTAGATAGACAATGTTATTGTCAGGGAAAATGGCATTATTTTTAATTACTGGATAAGGCTTGTGGAATGTCTTTTTTATTTTTATATTTTGTCATTTAAATGCACCTACCTGTAATCAGTACACATTTGATTTGAGGGAAGACATTGCTTAATAACCTCATAATTCATCATGAAACTACAAATCATTTGCAGCTCACTGTTACAAATGAGAGAACCACACCCTCAAACTGTGTATCAGCAGTGGAGATGAGATCTTTTGATTAAAAACATTTCAGTTCCACAACAACAAAAATAATTTCTCTAAACATTATCATCATCAAGGCTGTGTATTGCTATTTGGTGGGTTTTCATCGATCATACTATATCCAATGATAAGACTTCCTGTAACGGCGAGCTTCTGCATTACCAACAGTATTAATGTTCCCTTTCTTGGCACACAGTGCACATGATTCTGGAAGTAAACGCATAAAGGAGTGGATTGAGGCAGCTATTCACAATTACCAGTGAGGAAACAATGTTCTGGCTCTCTATGCAAAACTTACTCAGACCTTTGTTTTTGAGCAAATGAGCTGCAACACCAAGCACATTTGTGATATGATATGGCATCCATAGGACAAAAAAAGTCACAATGATAGTTGTAATCAGCCGGGTCGTCTGTGGGTTGTTGAAGAAAGCTGCCTGGTTCACTCTTCGGTGAAGGGCGATGTATGTGAATGCCACGACAGACATATAAACAAATCCTTTCAGGGACTCTACCAGTTGCACGGCCATCAGCTGGGCTGGGGAAGATTGGGTACGAGCGCAGATCATCCCATTCTGGTCTGCGGTCACCTGTTGCAACAGTAAAGTAGGGATGCACAGGAGCATCGCAAGCAGCCAGACCAGAACCAGCATCTTCCTCTTTCCTACCCGATCGAAGCATCTCTGCAGGTGCACCACCTGTAGGTAGCGCTGGACACTCAGTGCGGTCACAATCAGCAAGCTACAATTCACGGAGCAGTACAAGACATACGCTATGAGCTTACAGGCCACCAGACCGAGATTCCACGTATACAGAAGAGCGTAAATCAACAGGGGCACGGGGAGCAGACAGATCAGGTCTGATATGGCCAAATTCAGCATCAGACTCTGGCTCACACTGGATAGGTGCTGCCAATTTGGTTTGAGGATGATCACACTGATGTTTCCAGGAACTCCTATCAGGAAGCAGATAGACAGCACCAGCATAGGGACCACATGGATGGAGAGCCAGGAGGCATTAGATGGATGTCCAGGAGAGGAGACGTTAAAGGTGACCATGGAGGAGTTGAGTTGTTCCATGTTGCAAACCTGCTGGCAGTTAAGCTAAACGTTGTGCATTGAGCGAGTGAGGATTGAAACAGTTTCATTGTGTCAGAAGAACAAGATTCCCCTTTGATGCTTTCAAAGAGGAACAAATAACAAAGGAACTGTATATTTATATGCAAATTATGTTTAATAATTGCTGAATAGTTTTGCATGATTTACTTATTCGATGCATTTTTCCACATGCTGTTACCTGGTAACAGCTTTCACCACAATAGAAGTAAAATAACCTGTATGTATAAAACCTGGGCAACACTTTTCACATCTAGATATACTGCAACAGCGAAAACTCCATTATGTTCAAATGACAGTATTTGTCAAAGACGATGTCAAAGTAAAAGCATTTTTCACACAACAATCCCAATTTGTTTCCACATCCTACCTCACTAATCATGTTTGTTTATAATAAAACAACATATATACGTGCACCCGGGCTTTCACCCAAGTGTAATATAGCAATTGAAATAATCCATCCATCCATCCATCATCTACCGCTTATCCGGGATCGGGTCGCGGGGGCAGCAGCTCCAGTAAGGAACCCCAATCTTCCCTTCTCCGGGCCACATCCTCCAGCTCCGACTGGGGGATCCTGAGGCGTTCCCAGGCCAGTGAGGAGATATAATCTCTCCACCGAGTCCTGGGTCTTCCCCGGGATCTCCTCCCAGCTGGACATGCCTAGAACACCTTCCTAGGGAGGCGCCCAGGTGGCATCCTTACTAGATGCCCGAACCACCTCAACTGGCTCCTTTCAACGTAAAGGAGCAGCGGCTCTACTCCGAGTCTCTCACGGATGGCTGAGCTTCTCACCCTATCTCTAAGGGAGACGCCAGCCACCCGTCTGAGAAAACCCATTTCAGCCGCTTGTACCCGTGATCTCGTTCTTTCGGTCATGACCCAGCCTTCATGACCATAGGTGAGGGTAGGAACGAAGATCGACCGGTATATTGAGAGCTTCGTCTTCTGGCTCAGCTCTCTTTTCGTCACAACGGTGCGGTAAAGTGACTGTAATACCGCCCCCGCTGCTCCCATTCTCCGGTCAATCTCTCGCTCCATCGTCCCCTCACTCGCGAACAAGACCCCGAGGTACTTGAACTCCTTCACTTGGGGTAATGGCTCATTCCCTACCCGGAGTAGGCAATCCACCGGTTTCCTGCTGAGAGCCATGGCCTCAGATTTAGAGGTGCTGATCCTCATCCCAACCGCTGCACACTCGGCTGCGAACCGATCCAGTGACTGTTGAAGGTCACAGACCGATGATGCCATAAGGACCACATCATCTGCAAAGAGCAGCGATGAGATCCTCAGGTCACCGAACTGCAACCCCTCTCCTCCACGACTACGCCTCGATATCCTATCCATGAAAATCACGAACAGGATTGGTGATAAAGCGCAGCCCTGTCGGAGGCCAACATTCACTGGAAACGAGTCCGACTTACTGCCGAGTATCCGGACACAACTCTCGCTTTGGGCGTAGTATCACCCGGGGGACCCGGTCATACGCCTTCTCCAGATCCACAAAACACATGTAGACCGGATGGGCGTACTCCCAGGCCCCCTCCAGGATCCTTGCAAGAGTAAAGAGTTGGTCTGTTGTTCCACGACCAGGACGGAATCCGCATTGTTCCACTTCAATCAGAGGTTCGACTACCGGCCGAACCCTCCTTTCCAGTACCTTGGAGTAGACTTTACCAGGGAGGCTGAGAAGTGTGATACCCCTGTAGTTGGCACACACTCTCTGGTCCCCCTTTTTAAATAGGGGAACCACCACCCCGGTCTGCCAACCCCTAGGCACTGTCCCAGACTTCCACGCAATGTTGACGAGGCGTGTCAACCAAGACAACCCCTCAACACCCAAAGCCTTCAGCATTTTTGGACGGATCTCATCAACCCCTGCGGCTTTGCCACTGTGGAGTTGTTTGACTACCTCAGTGACTTCCGTCAGGGAAATTGACGATGGTCCCCCATCAGCTTCCAGCTCTGCCTCTACCATAGAGGGCGTGTTAGTCGGATTCAGAAATAATGTTCAATTTATTATATATTACTGTATGATACAGACATCAAAATATTCAAATAAAACCTTCCATATTTCGACAAAATAATCTTCAAACAAGTCCCATTTTGAAGCCATTTAGTCACTGTTCCTAAACCCAAGGACGAACTTTGCATCTGAATTTGCATATCTTGTTTGCAATAGAAGCGTTAGTCTAACTAAACCCTGCTATCCTTGCGAGATAGTATATCAGTATAATAGTAATGATTGAGTCTTACCCTTCGAAAAAGGGAAAATTATCTATAACAAAATATACTAATCTCTCAATTTGGAATTCTAATAAATAATTACATAAATAACTACAACTAAACATTACCATATCAATAGATTATCTAGGTTGAAGGATTTTTGAGTCAGGAATAGAGACTAAGAGCATTCACTCTTGTACAACATCAAACAGACCAGCATGTAGATTAAAAAAGTATTTATTTAAAAGATAATAAGGGTAAACACACAATGTTAATTTAACTAAATATACCAAAGGAAGTCTGTGTGTGTGTGTGTGTGTGTGTGTGTGTGTGTGTGTGTGTGTGTGTGTGTGTGTGTGTGTGTGTGTGTGTGTGTGCCTGTAGGTGCATATGTGTGCAGAGAGACACTTCAAAATCAACCACCAGGGGTTAAAATACAGTTTCCCCAGAAGTGTAGCGTTGTGTGTGTGTGTGTGTGTGTGTGTGTGTGTGTGTGTCTGTGTGTGTCTGAACCCACTTCAAACGTCACCTGACATAAATCTAAACTTATATTTTTGACCGCAAAAGCACTGGATAAACACGCACTCAAAGGCTACATTTTGTTGGCAGATCCCTCTTTAAATAGCTTTACATCTAAATGTATTTCCTTGTATTGAAAGCGACACTGTTCTGCGCGTATCCTTGACGTAAACGAAATATTTGCAGAATCTGATAAAAAAATACCCACATTTCTCTCTGCATGGCTCCACTTTTGACCCAAAATCCAAAGTCATCACATGATCAAAAACTTCATTCATTGCCCCCTCCTGGCTGACTCCCCCTTTCTGCCTGTTTGCTCGTCGCTTTTTTCTGCCTCAGAGTGGGATGTAGATTTCTATGAGGATCTTGCACACAGCTTTCCTTGCGCTCCAGTTTTTTTTTAGTCCAGTTAATGATGGAAGCCAGTCTGCTGGAAGCAGTTTGGATTGAGAGGATTTTTTATTGATTAGAAGAAGAACATTTATTGGAAGTTTTTTTTGGGTTTTTATGTTTGCAGGTAGGAAAAGTTTGAGACATTTCTATTCTTGACAATCTTTTTTCAAAAATAAAATAACATTATCTTTTCTCTTAATATTGTTTATAAAAGCTATGTTCTCTCTGCAATTTAAGATTTTCAGTAATTTAAAAAGTACTGTTTCTTAATTATCTTGGGTTTCGTACTGACTTCTTTTCTATGTATAACTTTTTGAATAACTAATAATCAGACTTTTTGACTTAATATCATAAAATAGTTAATACTAATGTTAAAAATGTTCTTTGCTTCAATATCAATGAATGTTGCATGTAGTAATGATAGCATTGCCTGTATGTTTAATTATGTATTGTATTAATTCAATTGCACCTTATGGTTATATAAGTTAAATATCACAGTTAAACTTTACTGCTCAGTGCTTTATTGTTTAAAAATTGAGCTTGTGCGCCCTCTGTTGGCTATATACTCATATAAAACCAACACTAATGGTAGTATGAGCTGTGGGAACATGCATAGGATTTTTCTCAGCCTGATTAAATAAATATGAGACATTAAATAGGTTATATCCATAGTATTTCTCTATAAGACCTTGTTATTTGCTATTTATATCTCTGTGTCTCTTTCTTTTCAGTGGAATGGGACTCAATTGCTTCCTGTGTCTGCTGCTCTGTGCAGCAGCCCTGACAGTTTCTGGAGTTTTTGGTAAAGATGAAAACAACACAGCGAACAGGTGGACCAGGCAGAGCCTTCCGCTGCTGCTGGACACACACACGGAGCCTTTAGATGTGCCTTTGTTCAGAGGGCAGGAGGAGGATGAGGAGAGAGGAGAGTCAAAGACACTCTGTGGAATAGAGTGTCAAAGCAGCCTACCGTCTATGGACCAAACTGAGCAAGAGAGGATTCTGGGATATGAGACAATGCTTGAGAATGGTACTCGCACACATACAGATATCAGCTTGCAGGGTTTCAGCAAGACCTCGACAGGAACACCAGCCCACTCACCAGCTCGCACCCGCAGGAAACGAGAGGTTTATGGAGCAGATGGACGCTTTGTGATCTCTGACTCGCATTTCATCACCAACTATCCTTTCTCAACGGCGGTTCGTCTCTCCACAGGCTGCTCTGGAGTCCTAATATCCCCGAAACACGTGCTAACAGCCGCACACTGCATCCATGACGGGAGGGACTACCTAGAGAGTGCCAGTAGTCTGAGAGTAGGGGTGTTGCAGCTCAAGACTAAAAGAAGAAGAGGAGGTGGGAGGAGAGGAGGGCAGCGGAGAGGTGGGAGGAAAGGAGAAGGGGAGAAAGGTGAGGAGCAGATAATGGAGGAAGGTGCGGAGAAAAATAGTATAGATGGAGATGTTGTGATAGGGAGAAAGGGAGGCAAAGGCAGGAGGCGCAGGGGAAGAAAAGAGGACGTGGAGGGTGTAGCTGATCATGTGAATATAGGTGAGTTAGAGAGAGGAGGAGCAGGGAAACAGAGAGGTCTCAGCCGTAAGCAACGCAGTGTTGAACCCAGGAAGCAGCCCGTCTTTCGTTGGATGCGAATTAAACAAACCAGAATCCCTCAAGGATGGATCCAAACCAAGAGCTCCACCAGCTCAGTGTCCCCTGACTACGATTATGCTGTCCTGGAGTTGAAGCGACCCCTCAAACAAAAGTACATGGAGCTAGGAGTGGCGCCCTCTGCCACCCCCCTCGCACGGATCCACTTCTCAGGCTATGACGCTGACAAAAGCCTACTGGACGGGCGTGGAAATGAGAAGGTGGTTTACCGGTTTTGTTCGGTGACAAACGAGTCTGACGATTTGATGTACCAGCACTGTGACTCACAGCCGGGCGCCACAGGTGCAGGTGTTTACGTTCGTCTGAGAGAGAAAGTGGGAGAGGAAGGCAGGAAAGGGAAGTGGCAGCGGAGGGTGATTGGGGTGTTTTCAGGTCATCAGTGGGTGGAGGTGGAGGGAGGTGAGCAGAGGGACTATAATGTTGCAGTGAGGATTACACCACTCAAATATGCCCAGATCTGTCACTGGATCCATGGAGATCCAAGTCTCTGTAAGGAGGTTTGACAAAGCGATAGATACATGTAGAAGAGATATCTGTAGTCAGTTACAAAGAGACTCAACGATCTGTGATAAAACTATGTCTTAAAGTAGGACTTAGAAGCATTGTACAAAGAAGCCAAAAGTGACTTTTATCAAAGTATAATTGTTAATCCTAAATGCAGACTGCAGTGTTGTCAATTAAGGACTAAAATCATACTCTTCCTCAAGCACTTAGACAGCCAATAGGACGCCTCCATAGGTTACATGTCATGGATGGCTGCATCAAAGCCTCAGGCACAACTAACATGGTTAAGCCTACCGATCATTATTTGTGTCCAACATTAAAAGAAAATATGGTTCAACATGCAAAAAAAAAAAAATTGTAGAAAATATTATGCTTGCAGCTTTAAAGACCATTTTAATATGTGCTGTTCGGGCTTTTTTTAAATGAGTTCAAGAAGAATATAGTACCTATTTTAAATGATGCTCATCTGTTGAGGTCCCATAAAATATTTGCATGTGAATTAAGTACACTTTTTATTATTTATTGTTTCCCAAAACAAACCGCACATCATCGCTGTCGTGTCATCATCAGGTTGTAAAAAGACAGCATGTATCTTTTATTTATTAATAATTCCAGAATATGGAAAATGTGTAGCCGCTCTCACTGCCTCTGCTGGTTACTCCAAACCAATGTAGCAGACCTATGGACAGAACTGAGACTTAAGTCCTAACATTTAATATTGTGTATGCATGGCACTTATGCTTAACCTCTTAAGGCCTAGCACTAGAAATAGGAAACAACGCCTAAAATAACACATCCAAAACGAATTAGGAGTAGCTCCTCAACCATAAGGCTTATTTGCATTTTTTTGTTTACATGTTGACTGATTTCTGGGAGTTTAACACAATGTATTTCCATATAACCCTGTTACGAAAAACATTAATCTTCCAAAACCTTGAAATAGTAATAAACACCATAAATATTAATCAATACTCATATATGACTGAAGAGCCCCATGCTATAAAGGCAGATAAATGGAGTAAGGGCCCACAATGCTTTATGAGGTGTCCACAGATGCGTCTCAATCAGACGAATACAATAATATAAGACTCAATGCTGTCAGTGCTTCGATACAACCACCAGGTGGCCACGAGCACCCAGAGCGCCCGCCAGTGAACGTCACTCAAACTTCACTAAGATGGCTGCTGTCTCCTCCCTAAAACGTCCCAGCGGCCCAAACCGTAAATAACTAAAGTCTGCCGTTTTGGGCTAAAATATCATGTGTCTTGGTGAAATATATTGGCATGAACATAGATGTATTTCAGTGTGACCTTTGGGACCGTTTCCTTTACCCAGTAATAGCTGCGTTTAAATGCTTTAGAAAGCTCGGAATTTCTACGATCCAGCAAACATGTTAAAGACTGACAAGAAAATCATACCGGATCTTTTGAACATAATTTGGTGTTACATTTACGAAGGTTATGATTGTATGCCTTTTATTATTAAAATGTTTCGTAATAAGATATAATTGTGACTAAAAAACGGTTCGTTTAAGGATTCTAAAAGTTGAAACCCATGTTTTCAAAACAGTATAACATGCATATATTCTAAAAAACGACCATCTTCCATCATAACTTTTTACACCACAGTGGTGGACCCGGGACCGGGTCCGTCGGGCTCAAGAATAAGAGCAAAATTACTTTATGTCATGTTTGAACTTTTGAGCCACTTTGATTTAGAGGCTGTGGGAAATCCTTGTGAATGCGTCAAAAATATCTAAAAACTTGAGAAGTATTTGAATGTGATATTAGAGTTTCATTGTCACCTTTTTTATGAACACTACATTTGTCTGTCTGTCTCTGAAACACCGGACTTGTATAACTCTGAAACTGTAATTATGTAAAGGAAAAAACAAAACCCTATTTGTTCGCCTATGTTGCACAATGTAAAGATTTTGCTTTGTTTACTTTTCTATAGAAGCATACATAAGTAAAACCTGTTGGTGCTCATTTCACTTCATGTTAAAGGTCTACACAATAGTCTTTTCTGATGTTTAAAAGATCTTGTATTGTATTTTGTCTGTTATTGAACAGAAATGTTCATGCCACAAACACATTTTCTTGTCAAAAAAAGTATTCATGCTGATAAATTAAAAATGTTTTAATTTTACAACAAGCCGACAAAAAGTGATGAGCCGTGAGGGTAGTTTGGATCAGTGTATTTGTCTTTTATTGCATCTCATTTGGACTCACATGCAGGTGGGGGTGAGGGACAAAGAACGATGCCATCCATAACAACCCCCCCAAAAAACAACACAGCCTTCATTTGAATACTTAGCAAACATTATTTATCCACATTCTTTTTTTCTTTTTTTTTATGTGTCATTGTCATCTTTATTTTTCTTTCAACACTTTGTTAATGCCACAATGGATTAAGATACAGTCACTTTTGGAAATAAACAACACACAGAACATCCAGCGTATACTTGAGTGCTTTACAGTGAGAGTCCTCAAGACTTCCAGTGGCAGTACATGAACGAATGTACCGACCACTGATGCGTCACTCAAAGAGGACTGAGGCCACGTCCCAATCACATACACAAATGCTTCCTTGTCTCTTTGATTTCCACCCTAACATTAAGTTGTGTGGAGACCGAGACAAGGAAACGAGCTCTCTGAGAGTATTAGAATGTATCCCAGATTGACTTGTGTCGCATGCTACGATGCTGTATCACTCCACACCAGCTGAGGGCGCAACAGTAAACACTCCGGCCAAAGTTTCCATTACACTGCCTCTGATTACAGATTGAGCGGTATGTACAGAGAAGACGGGGAATTTTTTTTATCTACTTGCCTTATTTCCAACCATAAAATTGAAAGTAACTAAAAATATATGATACTCATTTTTCTCTCAAAATAAAGATTAAAGAAAATATGTATAATCTATCATTTAAAATAGTCTAAAATGCATATGTCAATTTGAACACAGTTCACAAATTTTTGCATGTTTCATACAATCCGTAAAGAAAAAAAAAAACTGAACACAATTTGATGTGTTCAATGATAAGTCCAGATTTGAAGTGCAAGTTGTTTTCAGGTACAATTGTTCTCCAAAAACGTGAAAGTAGACAGGTGGGTGGACGACCGAGCAGATATAGGTACAACCAAGTTTTTAATGACATAAACATAGCCCGGTATTAATTTAGACAACAGGGGTAGAAGAGTGGGGGTTGGCCAGTGAAGTTACACACACCGAACACAGTCCACGTTTAACAATAGAGTCCTCGTCTGGGAGATGCGCAAAGAAACCAACATTTATCCACCATTCCAAGTCAGCTGATACGTGGAAATCCAGAATGAATCTAAATACACATTTATTACTTTTTTTGTTCATTTTTCCATAGTATATTAAGTAAAGGTTAACACTGAATTACACACACACCCACACACACATAAACAGAGTTTTGTTTTTCTGTATCTAGGGTTCACATTCACAGTTGTGCTACAACATTAGATAAGGATGGCAGGGGGTTTTTTAGGGGTCGCCGCTGGTAGGAGGTCAGAGGGCAAAGATCGTAGATGTAATGGCTGGTTGGCAGAAGGGGCTGGGGCATGACTGAGGGGAAGGCAGTGGGGGAAGTGCAGACATCCACAGAGCTTCAGACACAATGACAAACCTACAGGGGAGGGAGAGAAAATGAGACTTGATTAAAACAAGTGCTCTGAATAGAAATAGGTGAAGTCTAATTATGTATGCTCTGATAAGACAGAGAAAGAGATTCAGAAATGTGGAGACTAAAACAATGACATGACTGGCAGCACAGTCAGATTATTGGCATGTGTAGAAGAAGAAATTCCATTAAGTAGAGGGACTTGCAAGAGATAGAAAGATGGTCAAAACTGAACGATATTTAAGGTATTTTCAGGACAAATCACGTCAATTCAAAATTCTAACCCATCTATCTCTGTGTGCTTATCCGCACCGAAACCTTTCTATTTCACAGTGGGGGTTTTTCAGCCACGGCTGTGTCGATTTCTGCGAATTTCGGACGCTGATAAAAACAAGCCAACCAATAAAATATTGACTTTTGCTCACACGATCACTACATCTTCTTGGACGTCAATGTCATAATTCTGTTCATATTAAATAACATGGATATTTAATTTGACAGTTTTTTCTTGAAACGTCACAATCAGGGCACATGAACCCTGTTAGTTAGCCAAGACTGCAGGATCCAACATGTCTCCCATGTGTCTTGTGCTTTCTGGTGCAACAGAGGATTCTGCTCCACAACCTTTGCAATGACATGACAAGCGAAACAAAAACATCTCAATTCTTTAAGTTGCAGCTTTCTATTTTCTGTTTCTATATACCTTTGGGGGTTTACAGGTCAGTCTACATAAAGTCCTTAATGTTGAGGTCATCCAGAGCATTCCTCGGTGGTGGAGGCTTCCTGGGGCTCTGGGCCGCTCCGGGAGACATCTGCAAACATATCTACTTTGTTAGCACTTAAACTCCTTTTTGTTAGAGCAGCTGTAACCTTTATGTATGAAATTGTCACGAGCGTGAATAATCCATTTAAGAGCGAGTGCGTTACCGGTGCTCCGGGGGTTGCTCCGGTGGCAGGGAAGCCCGGCCTCACCATGGGCATCATGGGAGCTCCTGGTGCTCCAGACTTACAGAGACAAACGGAAGGAAAGAGAGAAAGTAAGACACAATGTCGGCCATCTGATTGGTGTGAGGGCCACCTAAAAGGGTAATTGTCCATCAATGTCTAGTAATGTCCAGACTGGTTCAGAGACATTACTAGACTATACAGGACTGGTGGTCTTACCATGCTGAAGCTGGGGTGAGTCCCCATAAAAGGAGGAACACCCATGGGTACGGTCTAAAGGTGTGGAGGGGGTGAGAGGACGAGTTGGGATGTTACTACACTACATATAAGACAGACACACACACACACAGCAAAACAATACACAAACACAAATGTCTAAATAAATTACACAACGCGTAAAAAAGATTTCCTGCAACATTAAAGTGATAGTGAAGACAGACAGACAGGCCAACATTGACAAATACAGCTGGCACACTACAAAAAAAACAACACAACAAGAGACCTAACTTGACCTAAAGGTTCATAATAGTCCTTGTTTTACACATGCACAAGGATATTTAGAGAGCAGAGGAAGCTTTTTGCATGTAGCCTTTTATATGAAAGTGTAATTTATGTTGTTGCCAAAAACACACCGGAAATATCCAAAAGCAGGAAATGTGTCTATGACGGTGCGAGTGCAGCTATGAACTAGACTCTTAACAGACTTCAAAGAAAATATAAATGCAAGAGAAGAAGAAAGCTTCTTAATTTGACACTATGTTTTGCCACTTCATCACTCTCCAGTATATATTCCAGACATATAAGAATTATTTTGAGTCAGACTGCATGTTGAAATCTGCTTCAATGTCGGCCTTTGGTTTGTATTTTCTAAACATCTACAACCAGTGCATGTGCTCTATTAGAGGTTACACGAGATGTGTCACTTAAATAAGATCCACCAGTAACTTCTATGTAGGTTTTCTAAAGTACAAGTGATGTTTCTTTTTTTCACTGCCACGCCTCAGTTTCCTGGGTCTATGATTGGACCTGGAACCTGGAGAGCCAGATGAAGGCAATGCTTGTGATTGCTGCTATGCCCTGACTGTCGCTGCCATGCGGCTCCACTCCATGCTATAAGACACAGACAACATTTACCATGGGAGCACCCCAACAGGGGGGAGCTACCTGAGGTGCCGCTGGGGTTCCCATTGTGAGATCTGAGAGAGAGAGAGAGAGAGAGAGAGATACTGCAACATCACTGTTTTCATTTACTGACATTATAATGACAGGATAATAAAGGGGTTACAAAAATATTTGTATTAATTAGAAATGCATTGATGAGTCGACTAATCGAGAAGTCTATCAACTGAGCAAGAATCGCCAACAACTTTGATTATCAATTTATTGTTAAACTAATTGTTCATGCTAAACTGGCAGAGAATGCTGTTTTCAGATATCCTGCTTTTCTGTTTCATATAATATTAAACTGAATATCTTTGTGTTTTAGACTGACAGAAACAAGGCATTTAAAGAACACCTTTGGACATTTGTCAATTTGTTTTGACATTTTGTAGATTATTCTAGAAAATAATCTGCAGATTAATCGATAATAAAACATAATGATTATTTGCAGCACTAGAATCAATACAACAGTTAGAAACACACTTATTAGCTTTTTTTGATGAGAAGATCGATACAACTCCATAAAATAGTAGTTTTAACACTTAGATTTCATGTATATAGATATAATGTAATAATTAAATGAGATTAATTTTTTGCTAAAACTATTTTACAGGCTTCTGGTGGAAGCTGCATATCTAGCAGACGGGCATGAGAGTGGCATCGATCTTAAACTCTCACAAAGAAAGCAAATAAGCGTATTTCTCTTAGTATTTCCATCACTTTCTGTGACATGTAAATGACTACTTACTACTTGCCATGTTGGCCATGGAGGTGTCAACATCCCCCCCCTGGGGGGTCAAAGTGGGCTTCATTACATCTCCTAGTCCATCAAATACTACAAAAGGGAGGGAAGGGAGGAGGGGGCATTGAGGGAGATCAGGGGAGAGGAGGGAGATATTAGCATCTTTCAATGCAAGCAATCCTCCTTACTACTGGGGATTACCATGACAACCAATAGATGTCTCCATGACAACAGTGGGAAGAGAGGGGCATTGGCATGTGAGCTAAAGAATTAATATTATAAAACATTAAATATATATCTAAAGCAAATAGACTATCTCAGTGTAGATGAAGATTAATGCTTTGTCATGTTTAGTGCCACCAGTGTGTGAAACAACAGTCAGGAGACATCTGTCAGGTCAGCTGCTACTATGGTTTCCATATGGGCATAGGGAAGTACAACTAGTCCAACTTAAAATAAATACATTAAAAAAAGTATGTGGGATAAATTTAAAGCAGAATTTGAGACTATATATGTGAAATATAGTGCTGCCTCGTACCATCATAACAACATGCAGTCAAGAATACATTTTTAGTGCTTGTTGGTAAATTTGAAATAATTCAAGGCTATGTATGTGGTTGCTTCAGAAATTATGATGAGGGCAAAAGCACCACAATTACAATGAAGCTGGGTTAATTGCTAAAGAAGCTACTTCACACACTCTCTGTAACCCTCAAGCATCTCGTGGTGGAAGGGACAGTGCAGCTGAGCTTTGCCTTACACCACTGCAATGCAGCAGTGCACTGTGGGAAATTAGCGTGTTAAAGAGCAAGGAAACTCACCCAATCAAATGGCAGGAAGCAAGCAATGAGCCAGCCCAAGAGCCAGATGGAGAGAGGGAGAGTGAGGAAAGGAGAAAGAGAGAGAGAGAGCGAGACAGAGAAAGGGAGGAAAGTAAAAAGCACAGATGCGAAGGAGAGAAAAAAAAATGCAATGAGGTTTTAAAGGAGCGGGTGACAGTGAAACCATTAGAGTTTATTGCATGAATGATAAAGACAGAGAGGGGAAAGAAAGAGTTAAGCCAGCAGTAGTATTGCAGACCGTCACTTGTATAACATGAAGACCAATGGCAGTGGACAGGAGATGACATGGGAACCAGGTGAGCAGGGTTCATGTTGCCACGGTAGGAGGAAGTCCCCCCGAGACTAATGGTCACAGTAGCACTATGCAATGAGGTGATGCAACGATGACGTTAATATAACCATACACGGACATAGTTTAAATCCGTAGGACTCTACAGCCAATTAGCTTTAATACTGAACAAAATGATGAGCATTAAAAAGAAATATCACATCCAAGCTTTGAACTGATTAACGAGTCGGTATTCAGTGTTACATTCAGCAAATAAAAAAAACAAAAACGCAGATTAGCTTGCAGCAAACTATTTCATTAACCATTACCAAAGTTAATAGAAACAGTGACTGACTCGACAAAACAGCCATTTTGCCAGGCAAACACTTGAAGATGTCAATAAAGTGGCTCTAAAGTACTGTACATGATATTATAAGGATAATAAGAAGGCGTTATATGGAAGCTTATAGGGGACTTTATTAAACTAATAATGTCATAATGTGAGGCCTACCTACAGATGATAAATGACGTCCTAAATCCTAAATAAATGTCAAATACTATTTTAATTTTAACTTAAATATTGCTTGAATAAATGGAAAATCTGTTTACAAGTTTATATTGTATTTCAATTTCAAATTTGAATTAATGTTTGAATATTTGTGGGCTACGACTTTGAAAATGTAAAGTGTAAAAGCATTTCCATTTGAATACAGTTATAGAACACGTACGAGTATGTGGAAAGTAAAAAACTGGATTATTGCAATTTCATTTAAATTTTTACTCAAATAACACATTATTAATAATTACATTATCATTTTAATAAAGTCCCCTATTGGCTTCTATAGATTCATGCAATTATTAATGAATTAATAATAGCTACAATCATGGATGGATAATGAGGCAATTGGGCCCTCAGCACAAACATGTAAAACGCCCCCCCCCCCCCCCCCCCCCACCCCTCCTGCATAGGAGCACGACACCAAGACTGAAAGACAAAAATAAAACGATGTGTGTCTTTGAACAACATTTTGAAGGTAACCCAGAGCCCTCAGGTGCTGCTGCACTTCAGTATTCAGTTAACACTGATGAGAGGAACACTATACAACATATAGGAACCCATTAAAGAAAGCCTGAGGTGTAATGTTGAAATTAAATGTTACTGTAGCCTCAGTATACGCCGCAGCTCTTACTTATACAAATATTGGAGTTGTAGATTTGGTTACAGAACTTTACTTCAGTCACTTCATACTCCTTGGTCTGTGCCCGTAAAGCTTGTTAAGTAATCCACCCATGACTACAGCACAGTATTTGCAACATATTGGAATTCCCTTCACTGTACGCACAAAGCATGCAGAGGGACATTTCATATTTTAGTTGTAATTTTTACCTGACATGAGCTCAGCACCGGGGGCGGCAGGAGCAACAGCGGCCGTGGCATCTCCTCCTGTGGATTCTGGCAAGTCAACCCAAAATTTACCAAACCATGCCATGCCAGGTCAAAGTAGGTCGATAAGCCAATCCCATCGCAGCATAAGGGCAAAGAAGGGGTAACAGTCAGCCTTTCGGCTTCACGCTGGTAATGTCAAACAAAGTGCTTAGAGTTAGATAGGAAGGCTGAATACACAATTATATGTATAATTAAATAAACCAGGAAACATTGTCTTTTTAAATTCAAAACACACACTCGTATGCACACACAAACACACACACACACACACACACACACATATCTCAGCATAATGCCATATTCATTTGACAGTCGTAGTAAAGCGCCCATGTGCATTTTCAAAGACAAAAAAACAGGGAAGTAAAAAAACAAAAGTGCTTGCAGTTCATAAATCATTTCACTACTTCAACAAAATCGAGCTTTATATCAGCTGTCTGCTTGTAATACTTCCAAGATCGACCCACAAAGAATCCCCATTGTTACAAGATATCTGTGAGGTTCAACACAAAAGTAGAATATGCAACAACATAACTACCCAGCATTTATACCATCGATAAAGCCTAGGATCAATATCAGTTGTTTAATTTGATGTTTCCCAGATTTGACTCCTCTTCTTTGATGATGCATTCATGAATAGGGGAGGCATAGTGAGGGCAGGCTGCAGTCATGTGAGTTACCCACCACCAAACAGGTTCATGATGGCTCCCGTGTCAATTTTGGTTGGGGGTGCAGAGGAGAGGATGGGGGCAGGGGAGCTGAACAAATCCGCTGGGGAGGGCAAGGTTGAGATGGTGTTTAGAGCCCAAACACACTCGCACACAAACTATTGATTGTGATTCATTATAATGCACATTTATCACTTGCAGTTGCAGTGCACGCAGTACATGCTGGAATGGGAAAGTAGGTAAGAGTGATTTAGCAAACGTTTCAGGCCGCTCAATAGCTTTTGAGCTGACCCATAAGAGAGCAATCTCATTTCCTTTTATTCCCCTTCCCTGATCAAAGCCAAGGACAAAGCTGAAGAACAGACACGGCAAGACAGGATATGAGAGAGAGAGCGCACGAGGCAGAGTAGGTGCAATAGGGTACCTGCTGTAAACAAGTCAACACTGGGAGCGGGGTCTGCTTTGGTGAAGCTCGTGTCTGGCATGGAATCAAAGAGATCTACGAACACATGCGCACCCAGAGACAGGAATATTAAAACGCACAAACACTATAAAATGGTGAGGATGGTCTCACGCACAGCAGCCAACAGAAAAAGGCCTTCAATATGTGAACATTAGTCCAATGAAGAAGAATAAAAGAGAGGAAAAGATAGTGGATGTGGAAATCAGGAGGATGCTAATCAATAAGAGCATAAGACATTTAGATTAAAACCGGAGACCACACACATCTCTAACGTTTACCGCTGAAAAGGTCGGTCGCAGGGTTGGCGGCGCTGGGAGCTGAAATGGTTGCGGTGGTGGTGATGGTGCTAGATGTGGAGGTGAAGAGTGGTGAAGGGGAAGGGGAGGGGGAAGGCTGGGTCACCACAGAGCTAAAACAGGCATCCAGGTTATTATTCTCCACTGTCATCATGCCGAAAAGGTCTAGACCTGAAGACGCTGCGTTGGTGCTACCATCCGAGGGAGCAAAGGGGTCTTTGGGAAAGAAGTAGGGTGGGGGGGAGGCATAAATGTAACATGAATAGGAAGGGAGGATGTTAGTCAATGACTTTAATACAACACAGAATAGACACGTTTTATGTGATGATAATAAAAATACTGCTATAAACATGAAAGCTGAGGAGAAAAAGGGAGGAGAGGAATGATAGGACAGAATCCAACACACTCCTGCTGTCGAAACATCTAAAAATAGCATCTGTGATGGAAAAAAACAAACAACTAAAGCAACAATACAACACCTTCACAGTATATACACTTAAGGAACAAACCACAACTAAACTACAAGTAAAACCAGAGCACTGCAACAGGCAAGCCTCACGATAACAGAAAATGCACGAATCTCCTGATGCCAAAAGATAAGAGACAAGTAAGAGCGCTGTCCTCCATCGCCATAGTAACAACAAAAGCACTGTCCAGACACCAGCGGTAACGAAAAGCAAATCTGTACGCCTACTGTCGCTGCACAAAGCCTTGAGATGAAACCCTGAGTAAAACTTGAGACCAACCAGATATGCACACATACACACCGACACCAACAGGTTATTAAACATCTTCACGGTCACGTGACCAGGGCTGGAATAAGTATTCAGATCCGTTACTGAAAGGCAGAATGGGTAAGGTTTTCCTAAAAAACAATTTATAGACTCAAACATAAATAATCCCTCTCGATCATCACTTCTGACCCACTAGAAGTGCGTCACGGTTTCTGTATCTGCAGATTCTGCAGCCGTCTGCCTGAATTGTTCTTATTTTGCTGTGTAACGTAATGACCAGGTGCCAGATCTTAAGCACGTATCTAAGAGGAAAGTAGTGCTGAAAAAGTGAGGCAAAACGGCAAGAGGACAAAGCTCGTACCAAAGCTAGAGTAAATCTGGGGTTGGCTTTCACCTGCTGGTGAGTGCCCTAACTGCGGTCAGGAGTGTGTGCTTCTGGTGACATTGAGCTGTGGAAGAGGGGCCAACTTTAAATGCTGTGTTTACAAACCGCAACCTACAAATCCTGCAAATTCTGCCTTTAAGTAAAAGTGCGTAAGTGTTTGTCAGCAAAATATACTTAAGGGAATAGTATACATTAGTATACATTACACTGACTCAAACTCACTCACTCAATCAGACGCACATCACAGACAAACTTTCAGTCACCCACCAGCTCCAGCGTTGGCGGCAGGGGCAGACGTGGCAGCGGCGGCCCCACCTTCAGCAGCTGCTGCAGGGGCCTCAGGGGCAGGAACAGGTGTTGCAAAGGCATCTGGGGTTCACACAACCCCAGCAGAGGACGAAGAAGATGAAGAAGTAAAGATGAAAAGAGAAAATAAGTCAGGAAACATGAAGAGGAAAAGAGAGCATCGGGAAAATAAAGGTAAGCTTAGAGCATTTAAGTCGAAAATAGAAAATAGTGTTGTTACACTATGTATTCAACAGTAACAAATGGTAGCTTGCAGCATTAATACAGGACATTAATGACTGACAGGTGAATGGACAAATGGGAATACAGACAGGAGGCACTACAGCAAGTATTAATCTACTGCTTAAGGTACAGAACAAGTGTTACAGCTGCCATCTGTAGCTGTAGCCATGTGACAGAGTTTGATAGAATTGCTTTTCACTGAGGTCAAAGAAAAGCATGTCTGCCTATCAAACAAGACGCATGTGGAGTATGACTGTAGCAGTATATTTATGTGCAAGCCGAAGGTGAGTGTGTGACTGTACATAATTACATAGTGCAGAAATGTCTGTGAGTATGTGGAATATTGTATCGGTGTGTGTGCAATCATATGGTTGGTCATATTGAATACATTAATAACAAAGTATTATAAAATATATAATCACAGTAATAATAGTTTATGGAAAACTCATAAATGAAGCAACCATTTGTGAAATAAAATAACCCATTACTAAGAAATGTTATTTCATCATTCATATTAATGATTTTATTTATTTGCTGATTTGTTTATTTATTGTCCATTTTTCAAAAGTCTGTTTTTATTTAATAATGGTATTTTCCCCATTGCCACTTTGATGTCATGTCACATTATATTTGATAAAGGTCACTTTTAATGATAGCGATGTTATCATCAGTCACGTTTTTTGCCAATCACCTGCCTCCTGCCTCTATTAAGCAAGCAAGCTGAACAACTGCTACCAAATTTAGCCAATTGAGCCCATTATTGACAGGAGCAGTTAGCTGGTCATTTTACAGTTACCGTTGCAATGTTTTAACTCTAAAGATGTTTTTTTAAAGAAAGACACACAACTACAGAGTCGAGCAAAAAGACAAAGAGCCTCTTTTTGTGGCCATTAAGCTAACAGGTGCAAGCTAACACCGCTAACACACTGTCTCTTCACTTTGATGTTGAGTAATTATAATGTAAACTCAGCTAGGTGGGTAGCATGTGCAGCCTTGCTGAGTGAAATGAAAGGGGAGGTAAGTAAAATGTGTGTGTGTATTGTGTTTATTTACTGCACTTTGTTGATTCAGAATAACTTTAACTAGCTAACAGGAGCTAACTGGCTAAATATGGTAGCAGTTGTAGAGGCGGGAGGCATGTGATTGGCTGAAAGGTGAGGGGGAAGGGGAATTAAATGTGTTATTGGGGCATTTCTAAATAAAAGCTGTATTGATATAATTTCAAAAGTCAATTAAATAACATTTCTAATGTGATGAGTTCTTAAATTACTTTACAATGTATTTGTTCATTTATATATTTTACACAATGCATTCATTTGATTATTTCACAATTATTTATTTATTCTATATTGAATACTTTTCTAGGCAGTTGAAAGACGTCAATGTTTTTCATGATGCAAATTTGTTTGCAGAATATAGACAATATCAGTGATAAATCAGCATTGTTCATTCTACATACTGTATGTGTTTGAGCATGCAGTCGTCTTTGTGTTATCATATTTGTGTGATGGTTTTAGGTTTGAGCTTCCCAGAGTGATTCTTTCGTAGAGAATTTTCTGGAAGCTCACTGACCTCCCAAAAGATCCATATTGGCGGCGCCAGGGGAGGTGGCTGCTGCTGTGCTAGTGGGAGGAGCTAGAGAGACTCCGGGTTCTGCTGCTGCAGGAGTGGGCGTTGCTGCTGCAGTGGAGGGGGCGGGCTCTGCCGTGAGGGTGGGTTCAGATAGCAAGGAATCGCCCATTTCTGCGAGTACCAATGGGGTGTTCGAAATCCCCAAAGAAAGGTACCAAATTAAACCCCAAAAGAGCAACCAAAATAACCAATTGAGTCACCGTTGCAACAGTGAACAAAAGTAAGCCAAAAGTAAGGTCCAATTCAAATTAAATCCAATTAAGAAGTATTGGAGAGCAAAGCAAATTTAACCAAATTAAAGTGAAATTATCCCACACCATCCGTCATAACCATAAACAAAAAACAACCAACCAAAAATAGCCCCCGTTGTAAACCAAAAACAGACAATGGAGTATGTGGAGGGATGGGAGAGAGAAGGCAGAGAGAAACAAAGACACTACTCAGACTAAAGTGAACAGCTTGAGGAGACAAACAGGGAGGTAACCATGTCACATTTGTACATTTACAGTCTATGCATATGTTTAATTTGGATTAAAACACTGAGATTTGTTTCCAAGTCGCCTCTATGTCAGATTAGAGTTTGTTCAAAAAGAAAGTCACTGACATCGAGGTGTCTTGGAGAATGATTGTGAAGAGAGTGAAGAGCAGAGTGAGACTCACCTGATCCAAGAAGATCTATGGAAGCAGAAAACAAGGGAACAAGGAAAATACATGCTAGTTCAAACCCAAACTAAAGCGATGTTTGACAGTTCACTAAAAGTAAATAGATTACTTAGAAAGTGGCTTAATATACTGTAAATGCTATATTGTGGATTTCAGATGAACCAGCAGCTGACAGGAAGGAGGGAGACTTACCTCCCCAAGACGTGGGGGCAGCTGATGTTCCTCCTGATGGACCCGAGGAGGACAGTGGATCCAGGTCCAACAAGGAACTGCAGAAGGAGGCAGAAACAGAGAGCAAACATTCAATTCACCATCACCATGAAATGCAATCCATCTGATAGTTGATGAGAAATATTTCAGTCTGGATAAAAAGTGGTGGACCTACCAACCGATGAGCCACAATTGTTGCTAAAAAATAAGATAAGTTCATCCACAAACTATTTAGGGTTTATCAAATACTCAAACTATATCAGCAAATAGTCCAAATAATCGCTGCAAAATGATCTCTTAAAGGGACATGAGTAGGTTGCGGTTTGTAATCACAACATTTAAAGTTGTCCCCTCCTCTCAGGCTCAACAAGGTATAAGTCTATACATTGCTTTTAAGAAAAATCCTACTCATTGTGCCTTTTTAAGCATGGTTTACAAAGGCTGCAAGGACCATCTATTGTCAAATGAATCATAGAAAGGCAGAGAAGAGAGAGGAGGTCACAGAGTTTACAGGCACTCACTCTTCAGCTGGCTCAGCAGCAGCAGCAGCAGCAGCAGCAGCGGCAGCGGCAGCACTCTCCCCAGGAGGAGGCTGCAGTGTGGGAACGGCGTTTGAAGATTTGGCTGGAGTCGATGTTGGAGACACGTTGTTTGTCGGAGACCCCTGGACAGAGAAGCCCCATTTTCAGTGGTGCATCAGACTGGAAGAGCTCAATAAACATATAGACTGTGTTGAATGTGCATCTCACCTTTGTTGGAGACCTGAAAGAGTGAAAGAGGAGAATACATTGTTAGTAATCTTGCTTGAAATAGACAGACTGAAAATTATTTTATGGGTCTATTTTTGAAGATTAAAAAACCCCTCAAGAAGAAATATGTCAGATTGCATCATATGTGATCATATGAAGAGTTAATTTCCAAAGCAAAATACTGTTTGTCCAATTGTCTAAAATACTCTCATTTTGTCAACTAACATTTTACATTTTGTGCAAATAATCAATTTAACTTTGGAAAGAAAACCTTCATATACTGATGCACATTGCATGTCAGGATGTGATCATACACACGAGGTGACTTACTGTTTCTCACATGTAATCACATTACATTTCCACATGTACGTAAACCTTTCCCTGTTATGTTTCTATTCACATGGAGATCACCTAGTGTAATTCACATGTGAATAACAGTGTTAGTTTACCTGAGGGAGGGGGGTGGGAGGCATGACAGTAAAATAAATCTACACAGTTTTCTAAGAAGTTAGTAAACTCCAAACAAAACATACAGTATATGCTCACCCTTCACTGGTGATTCCAAATGAACATAAAGGGGGATAAAAGAGAGGAAGGGTTAAAGGAAATTATAGAAATATAGCACTTGTTTAGGCCTGTTTCTACCAACGTACGTTTCTTTTTTTCATGAAAAACCAAAAGGGAGTTTCTCAGATCTGAACTTCTTTTACTTTTGTTGTCATTTGATCCTAACTCTTCACACTGAGAGTAAGAATCACCCAAACTGACAATTACTTACCCCTTCTTTCCACCCTTCACATCCTCTAAACCGTTCATGTGTGTTTCCAGACTCTCCAGGATACTGCTGGGAGCCTGACAAAGAAATTGAAAGTGGATAAATCAATAAATCATAATTTCCACTTGTCTCCTACATCGCAATGTTAGGCTGTGCAAGTCCACGTTTAATAACAGAAAGTGGTGAAATTGAGAGTAGGGGTAGACAGGGCTTTGGAAAATCTCACTGCAATGCACACACACACGATTTGTTTGTCTGAAATTCAATTAGGATCAACATGTCCACACTCCATCCTGTAAACAGGCACTCTGCCAGGGCACTCTGTGTTTCTGTGGTTACCGGGTCCTCGAGAGGTGTAAAGGGACAGTCTTCGTCATCTGAGTCTGCTAGATCCACCACTACCCCCGGGTGGAGACACTGGGGTGGGGAGATATATGGTGGTGAGTCGTGGGTGTTTCTGTGTGTGTGTGTGTGTGTGTGTGTGTGTGTGTGTGTGTGTGTGTGTGTGTGTGTGTGTGTGTGTGCGTGCGTGTGTGCGTGCGTGCGTGCGTGTGTGTGTGTGTGTGTGTGTGAGAGAGGTGGGATGGGTAGTATTCATGAGCAAAAAAATAAATGCCCAAGCTACATTGAAGACGAAACGTATGCGGACCATTCACAGAACGTATCTTTTTACTGGCTGCAGCGCACACACACGGCATCTTGTTGTGTGAGCAAAACAAGACAAGCTTTTGTCATTGGATTGTGTGGAATTGTTTCTTAATTTTCTGCATCCAGCGCAGTGAAACTTTTTCACTGTGTTTGTGTAATATGGGTAAGACATCTACAGACTACAGTAAACTATGTAAGGGATACACTTACAAAGCAACCAACAGCTGGTACTGTCAAAATAAATGCCGCCAGAGATCAACACCCCAAAATGGAGGTCATTTCTGTGTATCAGTAGTTTAATTTAAAAAATGTAAAAGACACTTTATGACCTATTTCTGTGCAAAAGTGCAGACCTCGCACACACAGACTGGCTTATTTGTACATTCGTAGAGCCTGATGTTGCTGGTTTCATTGCTTATAATAGACAAGTAGTGCTTCATCAGCTGCTCCGCGAATGGTCCCGCATACTTCACATAGTTAGTCTGGGCATAAGAGCCCTGATATTTTTTAACTTACGTAGTTGATGTCAGGAATGTCGTTTTTGTCAACTCCAATTGTCTGTTAAAGGAAAAAGAGTTAGCGCACTGCACAGTCCACACACTGCTTTGTCATGACGTATATGCATCATTGTGTTAAGGACTGTTGGTTGACCCTTACCTCAGCCATCTTCATGAATTCTCCAATCTTTGTCACCCTGGTCAGAAACCTCTTATAGATCTCCAAGGCCTCCTTACAGTCACTCTTCTTCATCTTGAAGTATTTCTCTGTGTACGGTAAACAGCAGGTTTAGGATTCATTTTGATCCACATTTTCATATTTGAGATGCCAAGTGAAAGATGCTCATGGACTACCGACCTAATAGGTTGATGATTCCGTCATTGTAGGATGCGAACAGTTTGACCAGGTCCTTGAAGAGAATCAGGAATGCAGCATTGATGATGCCATTGTTCAGCTCCTTGGGATGAACCTGAGTGAAGGATGAGGACATGTGAGAATTGGAAGCCCTGTGAAAACCTCTGTCTTGTGTTGCTGCCCGGTACTGTTCAATAAGTGCAGATAACAAGCCTAAAGTCTGACTCACATCGAACTCTAGGAGTGTGTCAATCTGAGTCTGCAGCACAGGCATGCCTTTCAACAGCTTCTCAGTGGTCATGGTCCTCATTACGCCCTCAGCACTGAAAGAATACAACACAGCGTTAGATGCTCACATGGATGAGAACAGCCAAAATATCTCAAAAAAAGTCTTGATGGTAGAAAGTAGAGGTATGAGGAAGCAAGGGCCTATAAGCCTCTCTGAACACCGTGTTTGACGTACCCCTTCTTGACTCTGGTGAAATCAAACGCCATCTGGCGGTAGGCGAAGGCTTTCTCGTTCAGGTATCGTCCATACCGTCTGATGAATGTAGACATGTCATATCCTAAACAAAAATTAAATGTCAGAAAGCAGGCAGGGTTCATTACATCCGCCAAGGAGGTTATGTTTTCGGTTTGGTATGTCTGTTCTACTACTGGGCCAATTTTCATGAAGCACGGGCCAAGGACAAACCCATAAATTCACGGGGGGGAATACACAACTTATTTTTCACTTTCGTTAACATGGCAAGATAGGGCATGACCTTGGCAGAGGTCTGCATGCTCTAAACCTAGTTTCTTTAGCTTTTTATTTTTAGAGATAGTCGGCAAATTAATAAAGTGTTCTTTATCCCAAGGGAACAATGTTTTCTTCAAAATTGGACTAATAATCAGTGGATTCTTGCAGCGGTAAATATTAGAATATTAGAGCGTAGCTTTACATGACACATTAGACATTCGATTTCCAGCATCTGTTTGCATGAATGTGTGAACGTGTATGAGTGTGTGAAAAATTACGTGTGTGTGTGTGTGTGATCATGTCCAGTCCCTTCTACTCATTTGACAGATGGCTCTCTTGGTGTTTATCTCTTCCTGTCTCTTTTTTTGCCAGATACCTCTGTGATGTTTTTCTTACCGTGAGAGCCGGTTTTGTCGATAAAATTGCTGAGGTTGAACAGGGAAGTCCTGGAAGCCAAGTACTGAATGAACCTCTGAGGAAGAGAAAAGGAAACACAATTAACAGTTAAAGTTAAAAGGTCACTCTCCAGGTGAATAGGCAAAATAAATTAAACTAATAGATATCACCATGAAACGTCCCCAGTTGATTACTTACATTAAGACAATTCATTTTGTACTACAAGTTTTCTGAAATGTTAAGTTTAAATAGCAAATGAGGCATTATCATATTTTGCTGATTTGCATACATTTCCAGAACAGAAATCTGAACATTGGATGAAGCGAGATTCTTAGAACTACAATGTTATATAAATCAGGCTCTGAATGATATCTGAACAAACCCCTATTTAAAAATCTTCAGTATATAGATAGGTATGAAAATGGAAAGTGTGGTGTATATATGTGCTACTGAAGTGGAAATGTCTGGCTCAGAGTACAAGAAAAAGATCATTTTGAAAAAACAGCCTTAAAATTCCATTTACTTTGCATATATTATTATAGGGTAAAAAAAAGTAACTAATAGATGTCACCATGAAACTTCCTCAGTTGATTACTGACATTAAGACCATTTATTTTTGTATTACAAGTCTTCTGAAATTGTTTGTTTAAATATGCAAATGAGGCATTATGTAACGCTAACTTTTGGTGAATTTAGGAGAAATCTACAGACGCAAATAGACAAAGTGTAGATAAACACCTAAATGTGTATTCTGAAATTCAAGGTGTTTTTTTTGGTTGTTTTTTTCTGGATTTCTTTTTTTATATATATACACATTCACTCCTCCGCTGTTTTGCGAAGGGCGGGGCTTCGCTCCCGACACGCACACACACACACACACACACACACACACACACACACACACACACACACACACACACACACCTACAGTCAGAGACAGAGCGGAGGAAAGGAGAGGAGCGAACTACAAATAAAACCTCACCTTGCGAATACAACCTTTTTTATATTGTAGTAAGATACAACTGAATACAACTGGATTCAAGCTTGACAGGCACCACATGTGATTGGTCTGCCCGGGTCTCGCCCACTAACCTCGTTGCCGTGGACACACATGTGATGGCTGGTGACGAGGGCCTTGAAGACGACCACCCAGCTGGCATTGGTGGCTCGCTCAAACAGTGTGTCCGCCATCTGAGGGATGTTCACGTTGGTGGTGTTGGTGGCTGACACCAGGTCTGCAACACAGCAACAAAGAAACATCATCATTTACATCATGTGAAATTTGGAGGTCTGAAGCAGTTTTCTAGAAGGGGACATTTCATACAAGGTGGTATGTAAGAGGAGAGTCACGGTTAGTCTAGTGTTAGACAAATGGCTACATAATTTGAGTGACTCAGATTAAACTTTGATTAAGTTGGCAGGCTAAGTATACACTGCAGAGCTGCTCCAGACACCCATGACAATATTAAGCCAGGAGGAGGAAGACCTGATGTGCATACGAAATTATGTTGGTGCACGAGCCCACACACACACACACACACACACACACACACACACACACACACACACACACACACACACACACACACACACACACACACATTATGCAGGCACGCACACACGCTGACAACACAGAAAAACAGAATAATGCTTTGTCAGCTCTCCTCCCTGGATGCCAGTTCAGACAGGTGTCCAACAGTAAGTGTCCAGAGCATTGCATCAGTACAAGGTGGAATATAAGTGAAGGAACGTGTGTTGCGTCTAACTTCTCAATCCATTTCATACACAATTCAAGTCCACTCTGTCTGTATCTGCAATATCTTCTGCCAAACTCTCTTCCTGCTCTCAAGTAAGAAGAGGTGTACTGCATCTGTTTCTCTTGGTCCATTGTTACTTAGAGGAAATGCTAACAGTTAGCCAGTTACTAGAACATTTCTCTCATTTATTTCCTATTGAGAACATTTATATTCTAGACAAACATTTTTTTAAGGATACATACTTTATATTAGGGCTGAATTAATGATTATTTTATCGGTTAATCTGCCAATGTTTTTGAAGAATAGTGAAAAATTCTGTCCAAAACCAAAAGATAATCTATTAATTATCAAATAAGAGAAAGACAAGCAGCAAATCCAACATATCTTACATTTCCTTTATTCTTTGTCTGATGTGGGAGTTTCTTCTTAGATAAAGAGAGAGGGACGGGCAGACAGATGGCCAGAGAAACAGTCATGCAAATATAAAAAGAGTGTGAGAGGATTTGGTCAGGCAGAGGAGCTAACACTTTGAAAAAAGGATACATGATATTTCTCTCATGAAGTATATTGCAGAATGTTTGCCAATCGTGCATCATTACGAGTCCTAAATCGTGTTTGACATACATGACATAAAAAGATACAGACGCACAGATTGCATTTGTTGAGGGCACAGTTGTAGTAGAAATATATCGGAATAACAATATCCTCCAAAAATGCTTTTTATTTGTGTCCGTCCCCCTGACATTGACAGCGCAGCTACAAGGGCAGGACTAAGTGTATCTATACAGAGTGCCAGAGAGAAGCAGTAAATATATTGGCAGGCTCCTCTGATAATGGAAGGAGAGGAAGGCCGTTATATTGAACAGGCCTTGGCCTGTTGAGTCAGTAGATACCTACAGTATATCTCAAAAGTGAGTACACCCTTTAGATTTTTGCAAATATTCTGTTATATCCTTTCAGGGGATAACATTATCCTACTGAAACTTTGATATAACTTAAAGTAGTCAGTGTGCTGCTTGAATAACAGTATAGATTTATTGTCCTTTGAAAATTACTCAGTACACAGCTGTTAATGTCTAAACAGCTGGCAACAAAAGTGAGTACACCCCATAGTGAACATGTCCTAATTGTGCCCAATGATGTTGTTTTCCCGCCCTGGTGTCATGTGACTCGTTAGTGTTACAAGGATTCAAGTGTAAATGATAAGCAGGGCTGTTAAATTTGGTGTTTTGGGCACAATTCTCTCTGAATGCTGGACAACATGGCACCTCATGGCAAGGAACTCTCTGAGCGGCTGAAAAAAAGGATTATTGCGCTTCACAAAGATGGCCTTGGCTATAAGAAGATTGCCAACACCATGAAAATGAGTTGCAGCACAGTGGCTAAGATCATACAGCGGTTTTCCAGGACAGGTTCCACTCGGAACAGGCCTCGCCAGGGTCGACCAAAGAAGTTGAGTCCACGTGCTCAGCGTCATATCCAGAGGTTGGTTTCCAAAAATAGACGTGCGAGTGCTTCCAGCATTGCTGCAGAGGTTGCAGAAGTGGGATGTCAGCCTGTCAGTGCCCAGACCATACGCCGCACACTGCATCAAATCGGTTTGTATGGCCGTCGCCCCAGACAGAAGCCCCTTCTGAAACCGATGCATAAGAAAGCCCGCAAACAGTTTGCTAAAGACAATGAATCCAAGAACATGAGTTACTGGAACCATGTCCTGTGGTCTGATGAGACCAAAATAAACCTGTTTGGGTCAGATGGTGTCCGGCGTGTGTGGCGGCACCCTGGTGAGGAGTACCAAGACAAATGTGTTTTGCCTACAGTCAAGCATGGTGGTGGCAGCATCATGGTCTGGGGCTGCATGAGTGCTGCCGGCACTGGGGAGCTGCATTTCATTGAGGGACACATGAATTCCAATATATACTGTGACATCCTGCAGCAGAGCATGATCCCCTCTCTTCGGAAACTGGGCCGTAGGGCAGTTTTCCAACATGATAATGACCCTAAACACACCTCCAAGATGACAACGGCCTTGCTGAAGAAGCTGAAGGTTAAGGTGATGGACTGGCCAAGTATGTCTCCAGACCTAAACCCAATTGAGCACATGTGGGGCATCCTCAAGAGGAAGGTGGAGGAGTGCAAGGTGTCCAACATCCGTGCGCTCCGTGATGTCGTCGTGGAGTAGTGGAAGAAGATTTCCAGAAGCAACCTGTGCAGCTCTGGTGAATTCCATGCCCAGGAGGGTTAAAGCAGTGCTAGATAACAATGGTGGTCACACAAAATATTGACACTTTGGGCACAATTTAGACATGTTCACTATGGGGTGTACTCACTTTTGTTGCCAGCTGTTTAGACATTAACAGCTGTGTACTGAGTAATTTTCAAAGGACAATAAATCTATACTGTTATTCAAGCAGCACACTGACTACTTTAAGTTATATCAAAGTTTCAGTAGGATAATGTTATCCCCTGAAAGGATATAACAGAATATTTGCAAAAATCTAAAGGGTGTACTCACTTTTGAGATATACTGTAAATGGAAACCAAAAATACAGCAAGGGAATGAGCAGTGGAAGGACAGGAAGGAAGAGCAAGAGCAAGAGAGCAGCAGGGAGTCGGTTCAGAAGCTCTCATGTAGACACGGAAAGGCTGTTCAAGGTCATAACAGGCTGGTCAGAGGGTCTGGGGTTGGGGGGGGGGGGGTTGTAAACAGATTATTACTAATCACGTCTCACTGCCCATCCCCCGTAAAGCACACATACATACACACCTGTTGTAACATCATTTTTCATTTTTGTCACCAGTATAATGATTCAGGTTTATGTTCCTAGCACAAAATAAAACAGACAATATCAGCTTGAATCTACTTTTCATTCTTCTTTTCTGTTCCTCCTTTAGCCTCACAAATAGCTGAATATTACTCCTGCACCCTTTTCAAGTGACACATACAGAGAGATGATCTTCTATGGCTGAAATGTGATTATGTAACATTATCATGTCACTGGCACAGCTACAAGAAAATATTCATACTAGCACGATGAACACAGCGCTCATAATCAGTGGTGGAAGAAATATTCAGATTTTAGAGGAGTAAAAGTAATATCACAGTGTAAAGATATTCTGTTACAAGTAATAGTCCTTCATTCAATATAATGTATAAATATAAATATGTAAATACATATAAGTGGCCCATTTCTGAACAATGTATGTTATATTCCTAGATTATAAATAGTGATGCGTTAGTTAAAGATGGAGCAAATTTAATGTTATATACTGTTATACTGTAGCACAAAATAGGAATACTCAAGTAAAGTACAAGTAATTGTACTTAAGAACAGTACTTGGGTACTTGGGTAAATGTACTCCCCACTGCTCATACAATTATGTATACATAAATGTTATTATATCTGTTTACTGGTCTCTGTTTACGGGGCGTATCATATCATATAATCCACGCTTTCTGTTCACACTTCATTAGTGTGTGTGTGTGTGTGTGTGTGTGTGTGTGTGTGTGTGTGTGTGTGTGTGTGTGTGTGTGTGTGTGTGTGTGTGTGTGTGTGTGTGTGTGTGTGTGTGTAATTAGGATTGGTTGAGCTAAATAAAGACTGTAGACGGTAATCCACGACCTACAGGAAAGCTCTAAGAATGAACTGAGGCCTCATACTGTGCGAGTGTATGTTTGTGTGTGACACTGTCTGCGTCTTTTTCGAGTCTGTGTCTGTTGTAATCGTTTTTTATTGTTGCACAACAAACCACTCTAGTAGTAGGCAGAAGGTTCCAGATAAAATCAGACAGACTAGTTAACATTGTGTTGATGTGTAGATTTGTCCAGGTAACCTAATTCCTGGCAGCTATTTACAGTGCTGGCTGACAGCCATTCTCAGGACCTTTCACACCAAGTGTCCAAAATTACTCCCTCGTTCAATCAATCCCTACTCTCTATAATAGACATTTAATGGGTTACTCTATCAAACACTTACACAGGTGTATATGTGTAGGCTAGAACTGTTAATCTTTGCATTTGGGATTGGTATGCTAGCATTGTGAGAAAGTCCGATACTCACATAAAATGCCAGACAATAAATATAGTGCTCTGTTATAGTGTAAAGGGAGCGGTTTCAGACAGAAATATAAGGCTACAGCCAGCAATCAGTTAGCTTACAATAGCATAAACATTGGCAACATGGTGGGAAACAGCTAGCCTGGCTCTGTCTGATGGTAACACAATCAACTGCCCACACAGTCACACAGTTTTTGTCGTGGATTAAATTAAAGCGATACAACGTGGTAATCAGAGAGCTTTAGAGGTGCTGGAGGTGACAGCCGTGCTCGAGAGTCACGTTCATCAACATCATAGCCTACACCTAGCATGATTGGCTGGAAAGAGGTTACGTGAGAAGACATGCGTAAACACAGACAAAGGATTAATCAGGAAATTAATTAAAATTAAATAGCGCAGACTTAAACCAACTACTAAGCATCATAAAATGTTCAAATTATCGTACATTATGGAACTTTTTGGCATTATTGATCGTGCATTGTACGGAGATCGTACATCTGGAGGAGCTGCCCTGTGTCCACTCTTCATGCTAGGCTAGGCTAACTGGCTGCTGGCTCTAGCTGCATATCTAGCTGACACATATGAGAGTGGAAGGTCTTCTCCATGAAGTGGAACATCATCTCATCTCAACTACAAAACGAATGAGAGTCATTTCCAAAAAGGTTCAACAATTCCTTCAAAGACTACAGTCCTGCAATTACTTTAATTTTGACTAGATTTCGTCCAGAGAGTGTTGCTCCACCAACAGTGACTCACACATGCACACCATACAGACCGGACACATTATCTAACTGCTATAACTACCATGAAGGCCAACATGTGGTCATCAGTTTCCTGTTCAGGTTGTTACATTGATTCCACTCTGCAAAACAGCTATTTCTATACCCGGTGTATTTTCAACATATCCTCAAATTAATTTAGACCTATTGCCTTTGGTGTTGTCTGAACTCCCTTTGAGTTGACCCTGCATGGACCACATGTTCTCTAGAAATGTTCTTTTTACTACACCTACTGTGTCTTTATACAGTAAACAACTAGATACACTGAAATATGAAATTCAAGTGTGTTTTACAGCTCAAAGCGAGAAATAACACTCCTTTTACACCTGGGTTTTATTCCATGCACTGAAATCAAATGCAGACATCAAAGGCAAATCAATGTAGGATGTTTTCTCTCCATACAGGGGAAAGTCCTGTACACATATATTACTTTTGTAGCTTTTATTTTGTAGTTGAATCATGGGTCAAAAGGGACCTGTGACACACTCGCATTCACACCAAACACCGCAATCGGGCCTTCATTGCCTTCCAGACAGACACAATTGTATATTGTATTGTATGTAACTTGTCTGTTGTCACTTTAACATTCGTCCATGTACAATCAGAAGTAAGTAATGGACAGTGTCCTCATAAACATGCACACTTTGCTGAAATGTTTCAAATACATTCAGTGTATTGATTCTAGTTAAAGAAATATGCAGTCATTATGATTGTCTCTGCACTCGACAGATGACAGGACTGTCATTTGTCCTCTTTCTTCTCACAATCGCCCTCTGTCATTACAGTGCCATCCCCTGACACTCTCAATCTGTTGCCATGGCAACTGCACTGCCCCACCGCCACCCACAACACACCCACCCCAAGGGTCACTGACTGTGTGACTGTGAAAAAGGATTAAATATGATCAGCGTTAATATATGTACTGTAGATCTATTATCAAATACCGTAAATTAAACATACTGAAAGATAACTATTTACGCAGCCTTTGCTCGTACTCTTCGATGATTACTTTGCTGTTATTTCCCTTTTCCAGCCTAAACTACATCAAACATAAAAAATTAATCAACACAGAGTTTTTTGAGGTTAGGAATTTCCTCCAGTCAAGAGACGCATGCAAGAGAAGCACAGTGGCCTACATACAAGAAGCTTGTTGAATTGCCCCAGAAATGGATACAGCATAACCTCATAGACTAAAAACCTCATGGAAGACAACATATCCATATGTGTGTGTACTGTATCTTGCTGAACCATCACATAAATAATGTGTATTAGGATATTCAGGGCCTTAGGGCTGCAATTTAAGATTATTTTCATTATCTATTCATTTGCAGATCATTTTCTAGATTAATCGCTTAATCATTTGGTCAATAAAATGTCAGAAAATAATGAAAAATATGCATTTAATTTTCTCAAAGTCCAAGGGGTCTTGTTTCATGATATAAAGCAGAGAAAAGCAGAAATATCCATATTTGAAGGCCTTTTCTGCCATTGCACTAAAAAGACGATTAATCAATTAGGCCTATCAAATAGTTGACAATTAATTTTCCTCAGTTGGGAGTGTTTGTGGTATCAAGAGGTCAGCAGAAGCGGTCTCTCCTATAGTTGGACAAAGAGGTCATGGCTTGTAAAGACACACAGAAAACAAACTCCCGGTCACAGCAGAGAGTGAGGAAGCAGTGGTCTCTGGTGCATCGCTAGCATTAGCATTGTCACCTTTGGCTGCGTAAATAATGCAAGGCAGTCATTGGCTGATTAATAAATAATTCAGCAAGGGAGCGGATCACAAGATATAAGGTCCAAGACACAGTCCAGACCTGGCCAGCCACCACACACAGACACAGACAGACGTAAAAAGAAAAGACATGGAGATACAATCAAACCACCCGCCATCTGTAAGCAGTGCCACGCCGCTGCTTTGGTATGACTCACTATTTGTAGTAGATGACAGTGATTAATCATGATTTCTCATAAGGTGGCTCCTGATGTCATCTGGAGATGTGTCAATAAAGCTGTGAGGTTTGATAATGTCATTCAGCTGTGACTGTATGGCCCTATACAGGCCTGTACTCACTGTTAGTCTCTTTGCATGATGTTCAGCGGCATTACCTTTGAATTTACATTTTAATTTAGCATGTGTGACACTTACACTTCCTTCATATTATCCAGACGTGCAGGCCTTAGTTCTGTTACAATAAAGCTTCAATGTGAAGCTTTGCAGGAGCACAGAGGAGGGAAATGAAATGGTCTTGTTCTGAGGATGACTTGTCAGTCTGCTTTAAAATATGACCTTTTCTCCCTCCCTCTCTCCTACTCTCCCTTTCTCTCTCTCTGGGTTTCCATCATCTTTACTGGAGGCTGACACAAAGGGTCACCAAGAGGTGTCATCATCCCCATGACTGCATCCATGTATTACCGCACCACACCCATTAGAGATCAGGGAATTAAGCAATGACTAGTGACAATCATATGCCAGTGATGGCATGTGGTCTGAGTGGATGTGTATGGCAGCCGAGGCCCCAATAAGGCCAGCCCATGCAGTAGGAACGAGGAAGAAGGACTACACTTACACTCCAGGTGCTTTTTCTTGGGCGCCATCACTTCATGAGTGGTGGCTTTGCAGACAGCCCGGGCCATATCTGATCCCGTTAGCTGGTATTGCGCAGCGGCGATGCGATCCGTGAGCGTTTGCCCCGACATTTTCTCTCCGTTGAATCGACCACCTCAGGAATGTGTTTCAGCACGGGACGATGGAAAAAATGAATGAATATCACCCGGTTGCTTCCCGATGGTTCAGAGAGCGGATCCCGTGCTTTCCTCTTCCCCGACTGATAGGCCTGTGACCTTCTGTGTGGGCGGAAAAAAAGCACACAAAATGAGCTCAAACCACTAACATAAACGTATTTTTTTTTGCATCAAATCGTGCAGTCACGTTGATGATGTGCGCGATGACATGAGTAGACTTACGCAAGGTTGTGAATTCCCCTCGGCTCGTCCCGTTATAGGCTCCAACCGTTGACTTCAGCACCTTGGACAGCTAATACCACTCGGTTATGTAATACTCAACCGACAATGGAAGCTATTTTATCACCCCGCAGCAATTTATTAAAAAGAAAGAAAAAATAGGCCAATGAGAAATGCAGGTGCAAGCGAAGCTCCTCTAAAAATTATTCTTAGAAAATGACGGAATGTAAATCAACACTCCATAGGTCGATCAAATATCCCGTATGGAGGGTGCATCAGGTTTGGCTGTCTTTCCTCCCGCGTCAGTGCATTAGAAAAAACACTTTCAAAATAAGAGAAGAACCCGCAATTTCCTCCTTGGTTGTCAGACTGCCGTGTTTCTTTCCGTTTCGGCTCAGAAATGCCGCTTCAGATGCTCCTCTCCTCAAATCAACGGAAAATGCGCAAACTGCCCGGTGGTGTCGCCAACACTGCGCAGCGTAAGATGCTCGGGAAGAGGAAAGACAGAAGGGAATTTCCTTTTTCCTCCTTCCCCCCTGTCGTTTGTTTATTTATTTGGCCTATCTATACGTCCATCTAGACTCTCCTCCCCCAGCGGGTGCTTGGACAGGGTTGGATCACACACGTCGCATCACACGTCTCTTAAAGGGGAGTCACTATATAAGAAACTCATATCACTATGCGCCAAAGGGTTAATATACGATCGTGACGGTGACTGTGCTGCTGCATGTATGCATCACACAGATTTTGCACGCACGGCATGACATTTTCTGATAAGCAGACCCTCTATTTTCTAAATCTTCAGATGTGTGGTTAAGATCAGCTAAGGTAGAGCTGGGTTATATATACTTTCAAGACAAGAACAAACAGAGTAGATTTAAATATGTCCAGACTCCATAGTGTTGCTCTATGGCCCTAAAAACAGCATATCAATGCTTTCAAAGGAGATATTTAGCATACAATCGGTCTAACCGGAAGGTTTATTGTATTGTATCAAATGGAAATTAACAAAACAATCTAATTGCATAGAGATTTGACTTAGTTGTGGTGTTCAGGGCGTCCCTGCATCAGAGTACTATACTCATGGCTATAATGGAAGGAATTCATGCGTGGAGAAAAGGCACGCTATGCGTACTTGCGTCACGTGACGTACACGGAACTGGAGCCACGTCGTCAATGGGAAGGAGGAACCGGAGAAACAGGAAGCGTTGACCAGACGACTTCAGTGCTGAACATCCAGAAAACAAAACAGTAAGTGAATTAAAAACAACTTAATGCGTTTACATTTATAACGTGCAGTTTTATCTTACGTACAGTGCTGGAGCCACTCGTTTTTACGGCGTGTTGATGTTTTTTCAGCCTATGAATGTAATTCACTAACAAGTCATTCAAATGATATGATTCAGTTTATTGAGTTTCTCTGTTTAGTCGACTGCTGCTGTGATTTAGTGCAAACTTTGCCCTCATCTTGTCCTGTTGACATGTTATACGAAAGCTTGGCTAGGCGGTGTTTCACTAGACGTTTTAGCCTGGAATAAGACATGTTTATTATGTTTGTGTATGTTAAAAGAATTTGCTCAGACTCAACCTTTCAACATCAAAAATGCTTATTTATGCAGTAATGATAGTAGCATAAAGTAATAAAAATAATCTGATGATATAACTGTGACAAGGGTCATTCTGCTACATTAAAACAAGAAGCCTACTTTTACTTGTGATACTATGCATACATTGATGGTGAAAATACCAATTAATTAATTTTATTTCAAAAAATAATTTTGTATTCGACCTTAATACTTCTTCCACCACTGACCTGTCTGTGTGCTGTGTCTTTGTAATGTGTTACAGTGATGGCCCAGTTTCAGGAAATATCAAAGCAGTCCGGTGTGCACCCAAAGCCTGCAGGGTTGGTTTTGCAGTATGGTACCGCAGGTTTCAGGACCAACGCCAAACAGCTGGACCACATCATGTTCAGGATGGGACTGCTGGCCACTCTCCGCTCCAAAAAGACCAAAGCCACTATCGGAGTCATGGTCACTGCCTCACACAACCCTGAGGTGAGAAATGTTAACTTCTCTTTGCCATAGATCTATGATTACATTTGTATTCTATGTGGAGATTATTGGGTTTATTTTCCTGTCATGACCTTGTTTATTTGACCTCACAATGTTGTTGAATGTTGAAAATTGACATGTTCCACCTCTCCATTTCCCTTGGCCCATTTTATGGGATACTATCACTTTAAACAATCCTCTAAAAACAACATAATCATTATCCTCACCTCCAACTTCTTCCTGCCTCTCCCTTTATATCTGCACTTGTGCAGGAGGACAACGGGGTGAAGCTGGTTGACCCCATGGGGGAGATGGTGACGCCGACTTGGGAGGGCTACGCCACCCAGCTGGCCAACGCTGAGCAGGAAGATTTGCTCGCTGCGCTGAAGGTCATTATAGAGAAGGAGGCTGTAAACATGAGCCAGGAGGCGAACGTGTTTGTGGGAAAAGACACCAGGTATATGATCTTTTGAGTCATTAGTTGTTTGGATTTCATAGATACAGTTGCAGAAGGATACACTATCCTGCACTTGTTATGCTTTTTAGTAGTTATTAATACTTGCTGTGGCAGCAAATGATCATATTATATTATAATGATGTGTCCTCTAACTATAGAAGCAGCAGTGCCAGCCTTTCACAGGCAGTCTTGGATGGAGTATCTGCACTCGGTGGTCACAGCAAAGGTGCGGTTAATTAAACTACATACTCACCTATTAAACTAATTTATCCATTTACTTAGTTTATATTAATTTCTACACTTTCTTTTCCTCTAATTTTGCACCTTATCTGACTCTCTCATGTGATTCCATCAGACTATGGTTTGGTGACCACCCCGCAGCTCCACTACATGGTTTGCTGTCAGAACACACAGGGTAAATACGGAGAGGCCACAGTGGAAGGATACTATAAGAAACTCTGCCAAGCTTTCATTCAGCTCTCAAAGAATGTAAGGCTGTGTCATATGTTGCTGTGACTTCATCAAGCCCTCGTACATTTTGCCGTGTTTGTGTAGGTTGTGTTTTTTTTAAATATATCCTACCATCTAGGAATCACTGCTTTTCTTCCATCTTTTTCTCACCTCTCTGGTAGGCGTCCAACTGTACGGACGACCAGAAGCACCTCTCTGTTGACGGCGCGAATGGTATTGGGGCACTAAAGGTGCGCGAGATGGAGGGTCACCTGAAGAAGGAGCTGCATATATCGCTGTTCAACGACGGCAGTAAAGGGAAGCTCAACCACTTGTGTGGGGCTGACTTTGTCAAAGTGCAGCAAAAACCTCCAACAGGTGCGACTGCGCTCTCTAGACCTTTCAGAAAAAGCCATATATGTTGTGAAGCAGATGGAAATGATGCGTCTCAAAAGGAGAAATACTTTTTATCTGCTTACTAAGTATAGTATCATAAATAGATTGACAATGGCTTATGTTACGTGAAATCACAGATGCAATGTTTGACCACAGGATGGAGACTATTAATCTACAAATTGCCAACAAAGTTTGGTCTTACACTCACTTTAAATGACATCCATGCCAATTTCTGTGTCCCTAATAGATGTAGCCAAGTGTCGAATTTACCACTTTCCCTTGCATTTCTCTCTCTCTCTCCTCTTCTCACTCTCTGTAAAGGCATTAAGATGAACCCAGGGGAGCGTTGCTGTTCCTTTGATGGTGACGCTGACCGGATAGTTTACTACTACGCTGACTCTGAAGGAAGGTTTCACCTGCTGGATGGAGACAAAGTCGCTACTCTCATCAGCACTTTCCTTAAAGAGCTGCTCACACAGGTACACTCTCAAGTACGAACAACAATAAGTAAGCACATGTACGCAAACATTTCAATGTAAAATGTGTGTTTCTGTTCATACAGGCGGGTCTAGACTTGGAGATAGCGGTGGTGCAAACCGCATATGCTAACGGGAGCTCTACAAACTATTTGGAAGACACTATGAAGGTGAGAAAACTGGAGTGTGTTTCTTTTCTTTGTTTCTTTTTTTAAAATATGAATAATTTCACACTAACTTCGTGTGATTTAGGTGATCGTGAGGTGTACTAAAACTGGAGTGAAGCACCTTCATCATGCAGCCCAGGAGTTTGATATTGGTGTGTACTTCGAGGCCAACGGTCATGGAACTGTGAGTAGATCAGACTCACTTAAATAGTTCACATAAAGCACCAGAAAGCTATTCTTTTCTGTGTCAGGGTTGTAGTATACCCGGTGCTACATGTGAATTGGTCATTTTCAACATTATGCGATGTGTTGAGCCGTGTTTGTGTTGCCGTCAGGTGTTGTTCAGTAAGGCAGCTGAAGAGAAGATCCAGCAGCTTGCTGAGAACTCCAGCACCATCGACGAGAAGAAGAGAGCCGCTCTCCTGCTGCAGAACACTATCAACGTCATCAACCAGGTGGACACGCACACTAAAACATTTCACCGAGCCGTTGAACCAGTGTTTTTACACACTCACTCGCAAGTTCCGATGAGTTACTTTGATGTTTTTATCTTCTAAAGACTGTAGGTGATGCCATTTCTGACATGCTGCTGATCGAAGCCATATTAGCCATCAAGGGTATGACTATCCAGCAGTGGGACGCCATCTACAGTGACCTGCCAAACAGGCAGCTCAAAGTGAAGGTAGTCATTAATGAATGTTTTATAATGTATGATGTTTCTGACAGTGAATCCTGTGGGGAAATTGTTGTTCATTGCCTCTCTCAACGTGCAAGATTTGCTACAAAACAGGCCTTGAAAGTCCTTGAATTATAGGACAAATTAGTAGTTGAATGGATGTATTATATTAAAAAAATTAAAAAGTGCCTAGAACTAGATTAAGTTCTCTATCAAACTTCACATCCTGAATAGCTGCTTCTGAGAGATGTTTTTTAATATAATAGCTGTTTTTAAATTGCAGCTTTATTGTTGTTTCTTTACTTCTTTTCTTGCCCAAGCATGACATTCATTTTGAGTCCTTAAATTTCACCTTAAAATATCTTTTTATAGTCAATAAAAAGTACTTAAATGTGATATACCTGTGACTGCAGTAACACTAGACCTAGTAGGGTTTCAGTGTCTCGCTCAAAGACGCTTTCAAAGACTTCAGGGTGTGTGTGTGTGTGTGTGTGTGTGTGTGTGTGTGTGTGTGTGTGTGTGTGTGTGTGTGTGTGTGTGTGTGTGTGTGTGTGCGCGCGCGCTACTTTAACCCCTTTTGCTGTTTCGTACATAATCTGTACTCCCATCAGTGCCACTTCCATACAAATATGTTGTACATAAGCAGATCATAGACGGCTGTATTTGTTTTCTGTAGGTGTCCGACCGCAGGGTGATCGACACAACAGACGCAGAGAGGCGGGCGGTGAGTCCAGCGGGACTGCAGGAGGCCATCGACAGTTTAGTGAAGAATTACAGACAGGCCCGCTCCTTTGTGAGACCCTCCGGCACCGAGGACGTGGTGAGAGTTTACGCCGAGGCAGAAACACAGGTGAGAATTTATTTGTGGTTCTCTTTTGTACTTTCTTCCTATCCTTTCTTGCTTTTTATTCGCTTGATACATATTTGTGTTTCAGGAGAGCGCTGACAGCCTGGCACATGAAGTCAGCCTCGTGGTTTATCGTCTCGCCGGGGGAGTCGGGGGTGAACCCAAACCATTGCACTGAAAACACATTCACACAACATTGACCAATCAATCGGTCCTTTTTTGAAATCAATCCGTTTACAAAATCCTTCTCTACAGTTCTCTCAAAATTGTTTCTCTTGGTGAGGTGGCAAATTATTTTGTACTGTTAATTGCACTTGGTACTTTAATCTCTTTCCTTGTATATGTCTGTCATTGTTGAGATATGAGTCACACGGGCGGAGACAATAAGGGGGCTTCATCTTACTGTAAGTATTACTACTCATGGCTTGTTATCGTTTCTCAAACATTGGTAAATTATGGGTTTCTATGTCGCAAAAATGTGCTATTTTTCTGTATATTGACAGTTGATTCCTTTCATAATCAATTGTCTTCACACACAAATGAAGAAGGTTGTAATGGTTATCATGTAACTTCCTACTAAATGGAATATTTTTGACTGGTTACTGTATGTCATTTCTTTACTTCTTGAAACACAAGTTTACATGAGGGGAGTCGTAGCAATTGTTTCCCCCTTGATTGTCTGTTGGAAAGCCGTTGCTGCTTTGGTTTAAATAAATAATGTAAAGAGAAAAGTGTCTGTGTGTTTTGATTTAAATGAATGACAATTATGATTGCTTGCTGTTTTATTTAGTTACTTTCAAAGACACGTTCCCGACACACAGGAGGATTAGAAGAGCAGAAAGGCAGTGTGAGGCCGACAGGCGGTTAGGAGCAGGCAGAGCAGAGTGACACAGTGTGTAGCTTTCCTAATGCAAAGTCTCCATGGAGACAAGTACAAGTGTTTTCTCTCCAGTTCAATGTTGAATTCTTAGATTTTCAAAGCATTGAAAAGAACCTGAATAACACGACATGGGGAACAGCATATAGTTAGCAGGAGTCGCTCAGAGAGATTCGGGGTTGATGAACGGTTTTATTCTTCATCTGTGTCGTCGGCTGCTCCAGAAATGGTGATGGTGCGCTCCTGTGTGTCGCTCTCAAAAGTGTCCTCATCTGTCTTAACTGTTCTGGGGAAAAAAGGAAATGTTACTTTATCAGTAAGAGATTCTGATTGAGAGATAATTACAAATGTTAGACTACGGGCCTCATGCAGGAAGCGAGAAAATAAAACATTTCCTCCGGTTTTTGTTCATTTACGTGATTTGTTCTTATTTTGTTAGCGCTCAATGATTTCTGTTTTCTTACTTTTGCTAAGAGAACATTTTACGAGAGCACTCTCACCAAGAAAATAAATCTTGTTTTCACAGTCCACAAATTGGTTGTAAAAGAAGTTATAAAATTTGAACAACATAAAGAAATGTATGGATATCATACACTAACATTTAGAATATTACAGTATATGTTTTAGAGTATTGATAAATATTTGGATTTGTAAAGAAATACTATTGGTCCATTGATCCCTATTAAGAAATAAAAGTTATAAAAACCATTGTGGGATGATATTGCGTGTGTTCAGCTTACATTCTGCTCTTAGATGGTTTATGATATGATAAATAAACACGACCCCAATTTCTCTCTCTTAACAGAAAACTAAGAAATACTTTTTTTTTTTGCATGATCCCATTCTGTGCCAAAGTCACCCTTTACCTGATGAGGACAGTCTTCCTCTCAGACATCTCAGTTGCCTGCTCGCCTAAGTCACCGTCTGTCTGCGTGTCTGATGATGCCATCTCCACTTGGGCGTCACCTTTCTCAGCCCCGCTACTGCCCGTGCCACCGGGTTCTCCGTCTATCTTTGAAGTGGCAGCAGTGGCCGAGCTATCCGAGACTGAAGCTGAGGCAGCATGCATGCAAACACCGGAGGTGAGATGCAGGCCTCCAGTTAGGGACAGGTCTCGGACCATGATGCTCAGACGGCTGTCTTCCCCCTCGATCAGCTTCCTGAAACAAATAAACAGGGGAGTGAAGTTAGGACGAAGGCTGCACACAAAACGATACATTTTCTACTAAATGTAAAACAGGTCCGGTTCACATACTGCGGGAATAGCATGCGGTTGTGTTTTGTTCACCTGTAGGTCGTGATTTCAATCTCCAGGGCCATCTTTACATTTAGCAGGTCCTGGTATTCCCGCAGCAGCAGAGCGATCTTCTCCTTGGTTATCTTCAGATCCATCTTAATTGCCTCTATACGCTCCTGATGCAATGCAATACAACACTTCTTTATTTTAAGGAGTTCTGGGTCAGAGAATCACTAGAAAAGGTCTTTAAATGCATTTAACATATCTACTGTATCCTGCAAATGTCACATCATGTCAGTCACCTGCCGGGCCTCCTTCTCCTTCTTGTATTTTACAGCTGCATCACGAATCTGAGCCACCAAATACTCGTTCCTCGTCTTCAGGGACTCCAATCCACGTTGCTTGTTGAGAAGCTATACACATACACACACCCACAGCTGTTTCATGCTAACAATTACTGGTAGTAAGCATAAAGAAGAACAGGAAATCATACTGACATCCTTCTTATAGCCTGCGATTTCCTCTCTTATACTTCGAGTGCTTTGAACGTGTTTGGAGGAGGCGCTGCTCAGGTCCTGAAACTTTGAGCTGTACCAAGTGTCCATTTCCTGGAGAAGAACAAACGGTTTCAGGAGATTAAAACTGCTTTGTATTTCTTGCATGCTGTTTAGAACGCAACACAGTTCCTTCATGTGGTTTATTCACATTACCTGTAGGTTTTTGGCAGCAATGCTGTCATACTGAGACTGAATCTGTCTGAGAGCAGAGGAGAGATCCGGGAGCCCAAAGGTCAGTTCCACCTTGGAGGTTTCTGTATAGATCTGCTGCACCAGTTCCTCAATTTCCTTTCAATGGATGACAAACAACCAGAGTTAGAAGAATAGCGATATATGTCATTTTAGATTATTTTAATTTGTTTATCTGCCATTTATCATATGCGTAATATAGGGTGGGCCAGCAAGACACTGAAAAGTTCATATTTTTATTTCTAGTCTTCTTGACTACTGTAACTCTCTATTTAATGGCCTACTATTAGCAGCCATTGCAAAACTACAGCACATTCAGAAAGCTGCTGCCAGGGTTTTAACAAAAACTAAAATGAGATCATATAACTCCTGTTTCTTGCAACCTGCACTGGCTCCCTGTATCTTTTAGAAATTATTTTAAAGTCCTTCTTTCTTTCTTTTAAGGCACTAAATAGCCTCACCCCCTTTTATTCACAGACTCTCTATTATTTTATGAACCTCCACAAACACTAAGATCCTCCACAGATGTTCTTGTAACTGTTCCCAAGGCCGCCATAAAAACCTTTGGGGATGCTACTTTTAGCCACAGCACTCAAAAGAATATGGAAATATTAGACATGTTTTCTCAGTGGATCTCCTTTAACTAGCAGCTGTCTGTTTTTAATCTTTTATGATTTTCTCTCATTTTTAGATAATAGAAACGCTCCTTTTCTCCCTTATTCCTTGTGTATGGCTTTTAAACTTGTGTTTTAGTTTTTGCTGCTGAATTATAAATCATATTCTGTGCATAAAAAGGTGCTGTATAAATAATAATTGTATATTAATTCATATACAACATTCAAATGATGCTTGAAATATATATATATATATATATAGTATGCAGTGTGGATGGAGAGACAAGTATACATTACCTCCTTGTGAACTCTCTCTAGGAAGGCCAGCTGGACCTCCAGGTTTTCCAGCTGTTTCTCCAGCGCAATCCGTGCTGAGGTTGCTCTGTCTACATCCTGGGACATTGAACCGCAAAAGGTTTGAATGGTTTTGTTGAAATAAAAGCCAAATTATGTTCATAGGCCTCGTTTTAATTCTCATTACATTCGAAGTTGTGAAAACACTTTCTTACCGAACGGAGATTCTCAACGTCACACTCCGTTTGTTTGCGGGCATCCACAGCCTCTGCGTATTTGGCCTTCAGCATGTCCGACTGGCCCAACATCGCCTCCTTGGCTGCCAGAGACATATCCTGTACAGATCAGATATGCAATGATCAGACAGTTGTTAAATGAAACAAATGCAGTACCAGTGTTACCACATTTTTTTTTTACCACAAATGGCTTCTATAGTAGTATAGTAATCATGTAATCATCATCTAAATATGTTGCAACCATGAGATATGACCTCCCTCACCCTCTGGACTCTCGTTCTCTCGGCGTCCCTGTTGAGCTCCTTCAGTTGAGACTCGTACAGCTGCCTGATGCCTGAGGGCCTGACATGGCGGCTCTTCAGGGCCTCAATCTCAGCCTCCAGAAGCTTGTTTTTTGACTCCAGGGTTCGCACCTACAAGAAGGAGGAGACATAGACCTACCTGATGATTGCAAGTTCAAAGTACAAAAACTAAGTAAATACAGTAGATGGTTTTATACATGTTTTGCTTTTTGTTATAATGTTTTATGTAGAAATAATTGAAGAACACAGTAAGCTCAGGATGGAAAAAGCAAAAAAGGAGTCAGATGGCAAAGATGTCAAGCAATTAATAAGATGCTTTGTGTAGCATTTAAGGAGCGATACATGAGCAAATGTGCAAATGTATGCCTGTGTGCGGTCGGTCCTCTTGCCTTTTCAATATACGCTGCGAGGCGGTCGTTGAGGGCGACCATCTCCTGCCTCTCGGTGGTGCGAGTCGTCATAAAGGCCTTGTTCTCTGATGCAGCCGCATCCAGGTCCAGTTTTGGTTCAAGCCCCATGGTCATACCAAAGCAAAGCGCTCCCATACTCACACTGCTGTAAACATGCGTTTCCACTAGATTAAACATTTGAAACATTTTGATTTTATGGATATAAGACATGTAAGCCCATTCAATGCTTATTATGCACACACACACACACACACACACACACACACACACACACACACAAACACACACACACACACACACACACACACACACACACACACACACACACACACACTGTAATAACTTTATATCTCATTAAAGCTGCATAGGGAGCACGAAAACCCAAAGGATCATGAATGTAGTGATTTACGATTAAGTATTTAATTTTGCTGCACACTTAAAACTTTTTAAATACAAGTGAATGGGAGTCAACATTATGACAAGTGACCAGTGGTGGGAAGTAAATAAGTAGGTTATATTTACTGAAGTACTGTACTTAAGAACACTTTTGAGGTACTTGTACTTTCCTTGAGTATTTCCATTTTATACTACTTTATACTTCAACTCCACAAAAAGGACAATAGTGTACACTTATTTATTCTTAATTGCAGATTCAGATTATTAATACAAAATATAATCAACAAATACATACAATTATCATGTATTATTATGGATAAAGAAAATACATTGTTGGTCCCTAATTCACAAGCTCCCAGGCAGTAGATATATATGAATAAATAAGCCCCACCTTAACCAGCTGCAACAACAAAGTAACAAATACATTAATGCATCAATACTTAGGCTAGAATTCAATTATATAATATATATTATTCTGAAATTGACTTATTTTTGTACTTTAAGTATATGTTGATGATAATTGTTTTTGTACTTTTCCTTAAGTAACATTATGAATGCATGGCTTTTTCTTGTAAAACAATATTTCACTGTTTGTATTGCTAGCTTTTCTTAAGTAAAATATCTGAGTAAATTCCCCCCCCCTGCAGGTGACTCACTTGGTCATGCGAGTCTTATTGGAGATGGCCCTGCGCCCCATCGACCCACCACTCCGGGTGTAGCTTGCTGACCGATGGCGGGTCTCCTTGCGGGTGGGAGAGGGACTGGACACCCGCAGCTGGTAGGCAGGAGGGGGGGCCAAGACACCCTCGAAATAGCGGCGGTATGAAGACATCCTCTCTGGACTGCAGCTCATGTTGACACTCCTGTAACTTCTGCAACTTCAACTGTGGACTGGCAACGGGTCACTCATACCTTTTAGTCCGTGGTGAGGTCTTTATACCCTCAGCCCTTCCCTAAACACTACAGAGGAATGTTGAACATTCCCAACCCAAGGATGAATGTCCCTACAAACATCTATCAAGGTTACGTCAATTACCTTAGGAGGTTGAAAGAATCTTAATTGTATAATAATGACATTATCTGTTGATGACTCAGCTGCATAGGAATATGTGCCCCCACATTAACTGTACACACATTGTACATTGATGAATAATGTTACGTTGGATGTTTTGCTCAGTGTATTTAATTTTGTAGTACATACATCAATTTGTCAAGCCACCCACCCATCCATTCATGCATTCATCACTCCACCCATAATTTTTCATTCAAGAAAATAGCCATATAAACTGTAACCTATACTTATATTATTATTATAAAATAGTTTTGACGTTTTAAAGGCGGAACTAATAATCCGGAACCATCCCATTTTATTCTGCTTTCTTCTGCGGGACGTTTCTTTATGTCACTCCAGTGTCTGCTTAGCTCAACTACTTTGGCTGTGCTATCTGTTTCTGTGTAGGAAAGTTATACCAATTTAAAGTGTCTTTCTCTACCTCAACTGCTACAACATGGCGGGAAACTTCTGGCAAAGTTCCCATTAGTAAGTTTGTATTAAAAATGTGAAATGTTACATCTTTATTTTTAATTCATTGTCTGTGTTGTGAGGCCTAGCTTAGCTGTGTCTGTGCGGCTGCATCGTACGGCTACGCTAACAGCTTCTCCTGAACTGTTGCTCTGATATATATATATATATATATATAGAGTAATTTCAGTAAAGACAGAAAGCAAAACATTTCAATATAAAAGCTTAATAAGACTAGCTTTCTTTTATATTGTTCATGCTTTGCGACGGCAATATACAAAGCTAACAGTGGTGTGTGTTGTGCTACCCGCTAGCTTGGTTGATGACAGTTTGAATAACAAACGTATCTATGAGTATTTTAAAAAATAGTTTTTTTTTATCTCGTCAAAGTCTGCAGTGGGTTCTGGACAAGCAGGACCTGATGAAAGAGCGACAGAAGGACCTGAAGTTTCTCACCGAAGAGGAATACTGGAAGCTGCAGATCTTCTTTGCCAATGGTAACGTTATTTGATAAACGACATTTATTTTTTACTTTAGATTACATTAAATAACACATCATAATATGCATGTTACTTGTACAGTCTTACTGAAGTATATTAGACTGTATTTCCTACTTTCCTATATGGCTATTGTAGTTGCCTTTTTTAAATCCTGTGTACTTGTACTTATTATTCACAACCCAACACTAGATAATGAATTCAGGCTATTTTGTCTTCAGTTATTTAATCTGTAATTCTGTCTATTTCAGTGATCCAAGCTTTAGGGGAGCATCTGAAGCTGCGGCAGCAGGTCATTGCTACTGCAACTGTTTACTTCAAACGCTTCTATGCAAGGTTAGGAAGATGTATATTGGCATAATACTCACAAATTGATATTGAAATACATTTAATCTGGGATTTAGGTTATAGCAATGTGGTTCTACAACTTCAATTACAGCTCCACTACATGTTGCACACCTTTATCTGAATAGGTGACTAAGTCTGCTCGGCCATCAAATCCACATTATTAATGCTATCATTTTCTCTGAACCCATATCACACACCTCAAGTTTAGATTAGAATCTCATCTAAATATATTATCATCATTGTCCAAAACTATAAGATAGTGGGCAACAATTGTTTGATATTTGATACTCTCAATATAGCTTAGCTTGTGAACACCTTTTTTATTTTTCCCTTAATGTATAATACATATTGTAGCTCTGAGCTATGATCTTCATTGTTACCCGATCTCCTTTGCATTTCTTTGTGGCAAAATCCTACTCTTCAAAAGCTGAGAAATCTTTATCTCCTCTTGCTTGCAGGTATTCCCTTAAAAGTATAGATCCAGTGCTCATGGCTCCTACCTGTGTTTTCTTGGCTTCTAAAGTTGAGGTATGGAAGTTTCTGTGGTGCCAGCAGGGAAGATGTTTACAGTAAATTAGTATCTCCTGTTGTATATGTGCTATATTAATTTGAACTGAGCTCAAACATTCACCTTCTTTCAGGAATTTGGAGTTGTGTCCAATACCAGGCTGATCTCTGCAGCAACATCTGTGTGTAAGTCACATAGTGTCAAGTAACATGTTTCCTAAACTTGAAAGTAATACAAATCTCTCAAATTGTATTTCTTCTTCAGTGGAGATGTATAATGATGTTTTGTTTTTCTGAAACAGTGAAAACAAGATTTTCCTATGCCTTTCCCAAGGAGTTCCCTTACAGAATGAATCATGTAAGTAACATTTATAACAGTTTATATTTCAAGCATTTAGATGCTGTTATCCAGAGGGACTAGCAATAGAAATAACATTCATTTAACAGTTAATACTGCAAATTAATGAAGACCAGTAAAGTCATAACGCTGTCAGCGATCTAAAAACACTGTGACAAATACAAGATACAAATTATTGTGTTTTAAATGTGTGTTTAAAAGGATGCACATCACAAAGTTTGAGTAAGGGTCAGTCTTGAAAACATGCATTTTTGCTAAAACCTTATTATTTAAAACACTTCTGCATAAACAGTCTCAAGTTTGTGCAGACGCGCTACACGGCTGTATGAGCACTGTTTGTGTGGAAGTGTTTTAAATAGTACAATTTATTTCTGTGTTTTAGGATGTAGTGAGCATTAAATGAGACTTGGAAAATTACTGCACAAGTAAACGGATGTTTTGCTGTTGTTAAATGCTGCCCCCAATTTATCTCAATTAATCAAGATCTCTCAGTTTTTTGATTCTTCGTTCACCGTGGAGGCATTTTAGAAAAACAAAGTTACTTCAAGAATTCAAGGTAACACTGCTTTAGTAATTGATATACAAATGGTCATTTTGAAGTATTCCTGCAAAACCAGTCCAATAATCAGCTATGCTATGAATCAACCTGATTGTTTTCCTGCTTCCTCTGCAAAGTTATTTATGCAGTGCTGTGCTACATTACAGCATTCCAAGAGCTCCTTACACTGTATCACAGTGTTGCCATGTCAGTGTCTATCAATATGCGAGATTCCACAACTAATGTTCGCAAACCTCCGATAAAAATCGAATTGCTGTGGGAGATGGCTTCGACCACGGCTACCCGCGAGCATGCATTTGTTCTGCGAAACATTTCTCACTTTGGTGTCAAGTGGTGTCCACCGTCAGTATATTATTTGTTCAGCACCTCCTCCCGGTTGTCAGGACGTCACCTGGGCTGTTCTGACACACGCTGCCTGTCTGAAAGCTGTGTAAACTATTATTTATAGTGAGCCACCGCAGAGCGACAAAAGGAGGGAGTGGTTCACACAGCAGAGAATGAGTTAGCGGGGTGCTGCAACTCCTACGCGTAATTCGTCATATCCAACCTGCTGACAAGGTTACGGTGATGGTGGCACGGAGACATATGGGGGCAATATAACAATAATGTGTTCGCATTGACATCTCCTGAATGTCATGCTACCTAAGAAAAACAAATCATATCTTATATTCACTTTCCTTCATGAGCTGTATGTTGCTGTGCGAGATGTCGTGTAGTGTAGGCCTATGCTGAGGGAGAGTACAAAGATATGGAAGCAAGTCTGCTTACCGCTTTGAATTATGTTTTTGTATTTTTTTTTTAATTTGCTCCCAAGTCTGTTTTACACTTGCAGCTGAAAGACTAAAATATTATCATACACATCATAATTTCCCCAAGATGATGAATAATGTCTCTTTATATTCTATAAGAATACATCTAAGCAACACTTTCATTCAATTGAATACACAAATGTAATGATGGCGAGATCTACTCGTGCCGTTGGTGGGCAGTGATATCATATATCTATTATTTACACTTTGTCAGCTGTCCTTCCTGCCTTTGGCAGTTTAATCTGTGTTACTTTTAGCCTGGATTATGTGTTGAACTCCCTCGTATTTGTCTAATATTGTAGTTTGCTCTTCATTTGTAAATGATGACTCTCTGCTGACAGCTGACTTGTCCCTGTTTGTGATTGGTCAGAGCCAGACTGAAAGACCCTGGGTTGATTTATCAAGCTACTGTTTTAGGAACACTTAGTGGAATTGTGGTTGTGCCTAGTGTCACAGGGTTATTGAAGCCAGATATTGAAAAGGTATCCTGGGTATGTTGAACTCTCTTCAGAGTGCAGACCTCAGATGTGGTGACACTAAGCAATAAATAATCATGATCAAAACAAACATTCATGATAATATGAACAGCTGGTAAAGTAAACGGTGATAATATACATTGATTGCTGTGCATATAAAGGAATTCTTGTTTATTTTGCCTCAAGAGTCTGGAAGTGTTTGGTTTGGGTACCTTGAGAGTGTTTTTGAAAAGAGCTTGAATTCTACTCTTTAAAAGGCTGTACGACTCCTTACATTTGTAATTGGGGAATGTTCTTCACGAGTGTTGATCATTATTCTGTTAGTCAAAATAAAGTATATACAATTGCAGTTCAAATTAAAATATAGATTGTACATATTTCATATAAATTATATTGAAGAGCAAAAGCTTTGAACTTCACAACATTACTCGTAAAAAAACATGCACTGCACAACAATGCAAGAAACTTCATGATCTACCTAAAGAGACATGAAGTTGCATTGTTTTCAACCAGGCAAGGTTTTATTTTTGCAAATGAAGTATATGAGTGGCATCAAAAAAATAAAATCTTGTTCGACCCGATGAGGAAGTTGTCATGTTTGTTTTCTTTTAAGCATTGAAGTCAGTTTAACCGGACTGATGATAATTTCTCTCTTTACAGATATTAGAATGTGAGTTCTACCTTCTGGAGTTGATGGTGAGTGGACAGAGCTTTGTATCATTGCTACTGTACTGTAGGCTGTATGTTGCTCAGTGCTTGATGCTTGGTTGAATTACTTATTTGTTCATCTAATCTTTTGTTTTTTAAGGACTGCTGCCTGATAGTGTACCACCCCTACAGACCACTGCTGCAGTACGTGCAGGATATGGGACAGGAAGACATGCTGCTGCCCCTGGCCTGGTACGATACTCTCTGTGTACATGTCTCTTTTGACATCCTTGAATACTAGATTTAGCCGTTATTGGTAGACTTACTCAGTGTCTGTGCTGTGATCTATCTGAACCAGGCGAATAGTGAACGACACGTACAGAACGGATCTGTGTCTGCTCTACCCTCCCTTCATGATTGCCTTGGGTAAGATTTATCCCCATTTTATTTTTCTCATGGCAGCTATTCAATGCGGTTAGTGACTTGAAATGAGATTTATTCGATGTAACATGACCAGCTCTCTTCTTCCCGCAGCCTGTCTGCATGTCGCCTGTGTGGTGCAGCAGAAAGATGCCAGGCAGTGGTTTTCCGAGCTCTCTGTTGACATGGACAAAGTAAGAACGGCTTCAGTTAAAGATTAAAGTTGAGACACAGCCTCAATCCTGGACACTTGTAGAAACTGTCACATTTGAAAGGGATATTAATACCCAGAATCAAAAATGTTAGTCTACCCCTTTTTTTAAGAATGAAAGTTATATGCAACCTCCCAGTGTTGTCATCTTTATGGGTTGTTACATCACCACAGGTGTTGTACAAGCACTTGATGAATGCAGGCAGTTTCTGTTAGGAGATTTTAATCTTTGTTTGTAATAGATTTGCACATTTCGCGTCACTTGTTTTTGTTACAACATTGCCCACTGTTGTTTTTGGCATGCCTTTTGTGCATTTGGTGGCCACAGTCTGGTTTTCAGCTGTCTGTGTTTTTCATAAGGATTACAAACACATTTAATTGCTAATGCCCAAATATCACACACAAATAAATGAAATGACAATTGAAGGGGATTTAGACATTAAACGCACCGTCAGACAGACACAGACTGATCATGTACTGTGTAATATATCACTTCATGTGTAAATATTTGAACATGAGAAAAGCTGTATGATGTTTGAAATCTAAGAACATCTGACTGTAAAAGTGAATTTATGCGGGATGTGACACCGAACACTGTATCTCCGGGAATTTGTGCAATGAAACAAGTGTTTGTTGTCCATCTGAAGGCACAACAAGGGGATTATTGTGTCGGCTCATTGTGAAGTAGAGCAGGAGTTTTCAAAGTAGACTCAAAAGAGGATCACAGAATAGCCCAAATGTGTTTTGTTAAAGAGATAGTTCAGAGATACAGTACTGTTGGGGAAAGTGGGAAAAACGGTCAAATTCCCAAAGTCAGAAACTAAAAAAACTTCGCTCAATTGTTGAGTGTCTAAGGGATCAAATAACATAATCACGATCCTATAGGACAAAGGAATTGAGCGAAACTAAGTAAACTAAAGGGGGTGATGGGAGGCCCTTTCCAAGCTTTGTCTGAGGCGAAGCCGACAGTCTCAAACCCTGAAACGCTGCGAATGGCGTTGTGTGACTTATTACTTTAATGCGATAATATTAAATAAGGATGTATACTTTTACAAAACTTTGTCGATTACCAAAAAATGATCTTACTTGGCCACTCTGAGTTTAGGACTGGAACTAGGAGCTGTTTTGTAAACATCACTGCGGCAGCTGTGGCGCCAAGTTAACTTATTTTTGTGTGTGTGTGTGTTTTCTGTCAAGATCCTGGAGATCATCCGTGTCATTCTGAAGCTCTACGACCAGTGGAAAAACTTTGATGACAGAAAGGAGATCGCTGCGGTGCTAAACAAGATGCCGAAGCCCAAACCTCCTCCTAACAGGTAAACTGACTGCTGTCATAGCACATTAGTTTGAACCATACACAAAGCGGTTGTTACTTGGTTTCATGGTAACATATAACTACATTGCATATTGCCAAATTAGACAACTTACACTAATAATAATAACTTTATTTATATAGCACCTTTCAAAAATAAAGGTACAAAATGCTTTGCAATAAAAACATGATACAATTATTTAAGATCCAGAACTTAAGATATAAACAAGATCAAATAGTGCGTGCGAATGCATGTGTGTAGGTGGTGGCAGCAAAATTGCACTTGTTGTACTATATCTCAATGAGCTGTATGTAATTATTTCTTCCATCTGTCTCTTGTGCACAGTGAGAGCGACCAGAGCTCCAATGGAAACCAAAGCAACTCCTACAGCCAGTCTTAGCGCGGCGTCTATATTTCTGAGCGAATCCATAATGTTGATGTAGAGAAGGGTGGATAATTTTTCACAATGTCACACAGCACGACCATTGTGATGTTGTGATGCGTTGACCAACACCCCCCAACAAACTCCGAGAGCCACATCTTCACTTTTCCCTTCTCTGCACACGATGATCTTTGACAGTTTTGTCATCTGGATGAGGCTCTGTACTCTGTGCTCCAGACTTGAAATGAACTAAAAACTGAGGAACATTTGGAAGTAAGGGGGGGTGGGGGGCTAAGAATGTGGGGAAAACCTGCTTTAATGTCATTGTGATGATCCTGACATCCTTGAACAGCCCAGAGGAGCGAGACCTTTCATGAAGCTCCGTGGGATTCGAGAAAACTATCACAAGTACTGTGTGTGTGTGTGTGTGTGTGTGTGTGTGTGCGCGTGTGTGCGTGCGTGTGTGTGCGCGTACATTGTGAGTGGCCAGTCATTCCTCAGGGACTATAGTAGTCTTCTCTGTAAAATGATTTGATCCTGTGCCGACCTGATTGGATACCTCTCTGTGCAAACTGGGATTGAATACCCTGTGAGGTCTTTCCTGGTTGATCATGAACAATGGCAGGAACAACTGTTTTGAATCATGACAACTCCACCTGGTCCATCCCATTCCCTCTTATCTTTTGTAAATAGCCTTATAATTCTATTCATTTATTTTATTTTTCAAGTTTTGGCTTAATTAAGGAAAATGAAATGGAAGTGATGAGCTGGTTTAGCTTTGTATTAGCGCTTCAGATAAAAGTGACCCTGTTTTATTTTCACCGTCATGATTCTGTTCATCTGCTTAAAAGCTTATTCTTCATTTTATTGTAATTATTTTTTCATTTATTTTGCTTTAGTTGTAGAATAATGTGTTGCGTAAAGCAATAATTTGTAAAACGTTTGTCTGTAATTTGTCAAAGAATGGCCTTTTTTGGGACTGTTCTTAGATTTATTGGATACAATCGTTCTAGATTTGTCTTCAAACTTTTGGCTGTTCGTTCTTCTTATTTTCAATCTGCCATCTATTTAATCGATGAATTGTGGCAATTGATGTGTTCATATACCTGTAGATGTGTCTATATTTTTGTGATGTAATACAGTGGGAGCTGTGTGTGGCTGTATTCGAAACAAGGTGCTTGAAAGCCTTACGAAATGAAAGCTGCTGGTTACAGAGAAAACCCTTCATAAAAACACATTGTCCTGTTCAGGCAAACTGTAAAATGCATTTTAGGGACGGATGTTGTGGCGTTGCGTGGATGTATCTTTAAATTCGTTCCTCGGTGGCTTCCTGTACACCTAATTGTGTCACTATTAGAATAATGACTGAAAAGGTACTAAAACATGTTGTTAAACACCCCTAGCCCGTCACTCTCATACTGAGTTAAAGAGAAGTGAGACAGAGAAGCCACTGAGGCAAGTTGGATGCAGCCTTGTTGCCGTCAGGCATTTTCCTCCTCTTCAGCAGGCGCCATCTGTTACATGACTGTTCACTGGGGAATGGGTCTGAAAATGTAAAGGGCTTCACCAAACCTAAACAATCTTACTGGTTCTGGTAAAAAACATTGCCCAACATTGTTTTTTATTACTTGAAAATCTCTGTTTATCATTTTTGGAAGATCATTTATGGTAATAAAAATGTATGGTGTGCAAAACAAAGTGGTTCACTGCTGTTATTCAAGCTGGACTTTGGGGAATCTTCCAGCATGTTACAAAAGTCATATTCACTGCCATTACCTAATAACTTCAATGTCACTTCCACACAAAGGCTGTGGTAGGACCCCTAGTGGCAGAAACAAAGAATACATAAAACATATTACAAATCAGTTTTGACATGAACAAGTATATATTTTTCATAACAGAGTGGTTGGAGTTAAAGTGGACACAATAAATTATACATGTTCTCCTGTCTTTGGTCAAAGAAACGTTCACTGAAAAGCACCAGAAGGTGTATTTACTGTATTCGCCTTTAGGTGTTTGTACCATGGGGTACAGCCTGTCCCCGTGACGTCACTTTAGCTGCGTGAAGTCAGCAGAGGAAAACGTCAACGCTGCCGCAAGCTGGAGCATTTCCCCTTCAACATAAAACAGTTTTATTACTTAAGAGAAGGAAAACGTAATGTAGCAAAACCAGAAAAATTATTGCATAGAGTAAGGAGTTGAGCAGTGAAACTGTAAAGATAAACTAGTAGGCCTTATTCTTGGAAGACAGTTTGACATGTTGCAGTACCACAGGTGTAAATAGTTTAATGAATGGGGAATAATGCTTCATGATAAATACCTTTTATGGGTGGAGACATGTGAAGCTAAAATAATATGTAACAGTTGTGCCACAACAAAAGAATAATGGATAAATTGTGGCATCCCAGCAACACCACACCGCCTTTATCAACAGTGAGAGACAGGTTTTGTGTTTTTCTATGCATCGTCTCTGGAGTTTAATTGTTATTCAAATAGTGTACGTTTAAAATATATATATATATATATATTAAAACTATTCTTAGCTCATAGCTAATCAAAAATCACCATATCACAAAAAAAGTATTTTTTATTAATGTTCTATGCCGTGCATTTTATTTTCAAACATATTTTCCTGTCTGTTTTGTGTTGCGTTATAAGGTTATTATTAGTGGCCATATTGGTAACATTACTCTTAAAATGTTGCAACGCATAATTGACCTTTATTTTGAAAGACCCAACCGGTAGCATTGTTTACTTGTCTAACTTGACAAGTGATAGGAGGGAGGCTACAGCCAGCGAGCTCCGACTCCTAGCGGGCTGCGGAGGATGTCGACCCCGCTGTGGGGACAGTCTCCGGGCGGGCTGCTTGTGTCTAGTCGGCTGTTCCTCGCCAAGTCGCTCTGCACCTGCAGCCCTCTGCACCATGAAGCCCCCGCTGATGAAGCCCCGAACTGCCAGAGTGAGGCGGAAAGTGGCTGGAGACAGAGAGCATGTACTGGCGCGTCGGGTTTGCCTGGACGCGGTCTTGTGTGGTTGATCTTGCCCAGAACCAGAGCTTCACCTCCGGCCTGCTGGACTCCGATGAGCTGCTCTCGTTTTATGGGTACATCATCGCCTACCCACTGCAGGACTACGGCGGGATCATGTCAGCTTTGGGCTCGGACTCGTGGTGGCGGAAGACGCTATATTTGACTGGAGGGGCTCTGCTCGCTGCCGCTGCTTATCTGCTGCACGAATTGCTGGCAATCAGGTACCAACAACACAGAGGCAGTCAAAGAGAGGAGTCACAGTACATGCTGCAGAGCTCATCGTCTTAATACACACTCAGGCATCCACACTCAGCACTGTTGATCTTATTCTGTTCATGTTTTCACTCCAAATCTCCCAGATCTGCTTTATTTCCCCCCTGTGGTTTGATATTACTTAATCTAAGGCTGGGCGGGGTAAGAGCGGAGAATAAGGGAATCGTGAGTGGGTGGATTGTGATGTAACGTAACCCCCCCCTCTCCCCCAACAGGCAAACACATTAGGACATTATGTTTATTTATTGGCTTTCTTTTGTAAATTAGCCGAATGACACGAGCGACCTATACGTCAAGGGTCACGGTTTATATTCACGGTCATTTAAAAAGATTACAAAAGGGTAACGGCTCATTTCTAATGTTGTTTTACAGAGGTTAGTCTCCAGGCCTATTTCTAGCAGCTCTCTTGTCATATGAATTGACATAATAGACTCTGACATCGGGTCACTTTCAATTGATCTCAAGGACGAGGCGACATAGGTTCATCTTGTGTTTGCTATATTGTGACCTCCCCTCCCTGCTCCACACGCACGTTCCGGTGTTTGGTTTCAGTCTAAAGCACTGCAGTTATGTGGAAAAAAACCATCTGATGTAAACAGTCGCACGCCAAAGTCCCACACATAGCTTATTAACAACTGCCAGGCAGGGCTGTTGTGAATTGATTTGTAATATGATATATAGGAATATATTTGTGTTCACTATTATTAATTTTGAAGGAGGGTTTGAGTCGGTTGTCCTTTAAAAAAAGAAGAAGCCCGGGTTACCTGCAGTCCAGGCCCACTGTTGTTGACGAACCAGCAAACACACAGTCATTATGAAAATAAAAGGATAATTCATCATTGACCATCAATGTTTATTAAAATGATGTTAAAGTGATATGAAATTATTCAAGCTCAACACACAGCGGGTGACATTCTGGTGTGTAGGCCCTACATACATTATACCGGTATACTCATAGCTACCATTAACGCTGGGTCGATTTGTATACGGAAATAACAGGCTGTTTGTTGTGCAGTGAAATATCCACTTTGATGGAGCTCATACGGAGTGGCTGGCCCGCTTTTGGGACATGTTTTCCGGTTGTTTTGGTTATGTCTGACGTTAAACATTACAGCTCTGCCCCTCACTGTAGACTAGGCTTCATTGTACGGTACCTTTGTCAGTTTATTGCACCAAAACCAGCCTATTTAAAAGAGAGCGGGAATTTCAGCACCACGCTGAAATAGACAGCTCCTCTGCTCTGTTTTTACGTTTCAGCACTCCACACGGCGGACAGGTCCCTTTCATTCTGCGTTGTGCACATGTGAATTTGTTGCCATTCGCAGGGCCTGCTGCCCTTGTCCGTGAAGTAGCCTCCAAACCGTATCCATGTCAATGCACCATAACCTTTAGCAAGTGTATGATTCATTATGTTGACAGCGCAGTTCTTCCCTTGGCTCTTATAAATGCCCCATGGCTGACAATCACTCAGGCGCAGTTAAAGACTCTTGGTTACAGATCATTAGATTTATTTACTGCTCACTATCTTACTACTCTTAGGTTAGCTTAGCATACAGACTGAAAACGAGGTAACAGCTAGCAGCTGTGGGGTTAAAGAGACTCCAGGAAGTCACCAGCCAAGAAATAGTCTGAACTTCATGAAACCACATTGTTGCCTTTTTTTTTTTTACACTTGGGGCTTTGCATGTGAGATATACGTTTGAAAGGTGCTGGTAGATGGATTTTGTGACCCGAAGACAGAGCCAGGCTTTTGCCTAACCTGTAGCTAACAGACAGATGTTAGAGTGGTATCACATAATCTAAGTGAATAACATACCAAAATGTTGAACTATTTCTCGAAGTCCAGTATAACCAGCACAATGGAAGTACATCTTAATTTGTGATCATTTGATTAAACACAACTTAATAGGGCTGGGCGATATAGAGAAAATCAAATATCATGATATGTTTGACCAAATACCTCGATACCACAACAATATTGTAGGGTTGACTATTGATGCTTTCACAAAATATTTACATATAAGACAATATCTAGTCCCATATTATGATATCGATATAATATTAATACTTTGCCCAGCCCTAATTCTTTTTAAATCAGATTCACTGGCTACAGTTTATGTTCTGGAATATGTGCGGTCTTTTATTCTTCTGTAATAGTAAACTGAATTTGTTTGGTACAAAACAAGACATTTTAAGGTGCCACCTTGGACTCTGGCAAACTGTGACTGACATTTTGTGATGTTATAAAAAAAAAAAAAATCTAAATTGGAATATTATTCATTAATAAAACTACTAATTCCCAGCAGTCCTAGCCATTACCACTAGAAAGTAGGTACTTAACCCAGACTTCTAATCTTCTAACCAGAATCTAATTTTCAATGTTGTGTGGACCTGCTTTTTGTCCTTAACTGGGAGGCAAGTCCCCTTAATGTGACTGTGAAAAGGATTATGTTCCTACAACATAAGTACAAATACATACACACACACACACACACACACACACACACACACACACACACACACACACACACACACACACACACTCACTCACTCACTCACTCACTCACTCACTCACTCACTCACTCACTCACTCACTCACTCACTCACTCACTCACTCACTCACTCACTCACTCACTCACTCACTCACTCACACACGTTTGTTTGTTGTTTTTTCAAGCCTCTCCTTCTGCGTGATCTGTAGCTCTGTCATTCTGTCTTCCACACAGAAAGGAGGAAGAGCTGGACTCTAAAGATGCCATCATACTCCACCAGTTCTCCAGGCCCAAAACTGGCGTCCCATCCCTGTCCCCTTTCTGCCTTAAGGTGGAGACCTACCTCCGTATGGTTGACCTGCCCTACCAGGTACAGCCGTGCTTATGTGTCTGCACGACAACCTCACCTGTTTGTCTTTTGTTCTCCTAAGGTGACACTCTAACGGTGCATGTTTATAACCGAGTGTGAGTATGTTTTAATCATCCCCATTTCTTCTTTGGTTGTAATTACTTTTGGGGTGATTTAATTATTGTCAAACTCTGAGTCTCTGTTGCTACCATCACTCAGGTTCCTGAAAGGGATAATTAAAGGTTTTGTCTTGATTGAATTCCAATTGAATTCACTTATTACCAATCACCAACCACTTTCTCTTTTCTCTGTTTCTTCTTTCCTGAATCCCTTTTCTCTCTCAGAACTACTTTGACGGGAAGCTTTCACCACAGGGAAAGATGCCGTGGATTGAGTACAACCAGGAGCAGGTGTTTGGTACCGAATTCATCATAGACTTCCTGGAGGAGAGGCTGGGCGCGAGCCTCAACAAGAGCCTGACGCCGCAGGAGAAGGCCATGTCTCGCGCCATCACAAAAATGGTGGAGGAGCATTTCTACTGGTGAGGGACCAGTGAAGTTCAACCTGAATGTTTTTGTTTTCTTAGAACAGGACAGTTTGCTTATAAGGAGCAGGAATGGGAATATTGTCCCTATTGAAACCCATTACCACAATATTTGATCCCTCAGCCATTACAGCATAAAATCATTTTATTATATCAGGCTTTCAATCGAGAGCCCTGGCTTCAAAATTGTAGTTTTTACTTTTTTCCACCAGATTGAGCCATTTTCTAATGTTTGCCGTTTGGGGAAATACATGATATCTTTCTGGTTTCATGCACAAAAAATGAAATGTTGTTGCTTATCATATTCCTGACTCATAACAGTGGCATTATGTAAACAAACAGGCATTTAAAGCGTTACTATTCTAAAAAATGTTTAAATGTGGTACTTACAGTATGATCTGGAATGAAGTTGATTTAAAATCAACAGAATATATTTAATAATAAAAGTAGATAAAGAATATTAATATAGGCTATAATATGTTTATGGTTTCCGACATGGACATGTTGGTCCTCTAAGACATCAAAGCAACTTTTTCAAAGTGAGGCATAAGAGTTAAGATGATTCTTAAAACTAATAATTGTAAAATGTTGCTAACTTGCAGCCTATTTTTTTATTTTTTGTCGATTCTAGTAGCAGTAGAAGAATATTCATCCTGATATATGTGTGTGTGCGTCTGTACAAATGCACATGTGTGTTTGTGTTGCAGGACCATAGCTTACTGTCAGTGGGTGGACAACCTGGAGGAGACCCAGAAGATGCTGTCAGTGAGCGGGCCGCTGAGCGACCTGCTTAAGTGGATCCTGAGTCACCTGACTGGCGGGATCGTCAAGAGGGAGATGTACGGGCACGGGATCGGACGGTTCTCTGAGGACGAGGTTTACGCCCTGATGGAGAAGGACATGCGCACCCTGGCCACTCTACTAGGTGAGAAATCTGGAAACATTTAGTTTTAAATTTATAAATAATGCCGCTCCTCATTTGGAAGATTAGAATCTGGTATAATATTAATGTGGGGGTTATTATGATCGACTGGGAGTAGTTTTTGCAGAGAAGAATATGAGTTAACCCAAACAACCCAGTCAACTTAAATTTGGAAATAAAACACACACAAAGAAAGCTTTTACCTCAAAATTTTACACAGGAATACATAATGTATGATGGAGAAGTTTACTTTCTCTTTCAGATTGGAACTGGACAAATTTAATAGAATTTGGGAAAACTAGATTGACTATATATATAGCCAATTAGATCAGACTTTATAATAGCGTTGTTCCCAAAAAAAGGATTATTCTTTATTTAATTGAAATGACAGATTGAAAATGTTTGTTTATTTGGTTGATGTATAGAAATCAGTCCTTTTTATTTATGATGTCTTTAGCATTTATGAGTGCACTCTGTATCCAAAGAGACTTAAATACATTCACTTTATAATTGTGAGACTTTGTCACAATTTGTGTCGCCTATGTGTTCACACAAGTCACCCTGCAAGCAGAACAACAGCTTTTATTGGCAAAGTATAACCATTGAAATCGCTTTTCAATGTGTGCCATGAGAACTATAACCAGGGACATCATGTTTGTACTTGTCAAATCAAGTAATAGCACAATACTGAACCCCTGTGGTGAAAAGGTAGCATTGCAGCCTAAACTCAATACATAACAGTAGAGCTGTGATGTGAAGTTGTTACATGACAAGTGCTCGCTAAGGTAAAAGTTTCATAACTCATTTGATCTCTGATGCTTTTTGCAGTGTGGCCAGAAGTTTCTTTGGAAACATTTTCTGTACAAATGTATGTATGGACAGAGCCAGGCTAGCTGTTTGCCCCTGTTTTCAGTATAGATCGTGTCCATGTGACGTCACGCTTATTTCCCAACCCGGAAGTCAGCCATGTTGGTTGGAATACACAACTAAGACTGCGATAGAGAAACGGTTCTTTAGATTTCATAAAATCATCAAAAACAACAATCCACAAAAGAGGGATGAATTTCTGTCTACCGAACGCCGTAAGCTGTGGTTTAGCAACATAACTCGTGAGGATTTAACAGAAGAAAAAGCACAATTCACCCGTGTGTGTGGCGTCCACTTTATATCTGGTAAGAGCTCATGCTAAAGCTATGTTTTCAATGTTTACGTTAAACATTTGTGCTTATGATATACCCGAACACTGTAAGAGAAGAGCGGCGATGTTATTCTCGCACACTGTGATTGTATGGTTGGATTAAGTGAAGCATGTTCTCACATTGGTGCTTCGCTTTTCGCAAGTGAAGTAGTCTCAAGAATAAGCAAAACAAAAACATGCACAGAAGAAAAGAGCAAACGGCTACCATCACATGTAAAGAAAGTGCCTTATTTACCTGGTCAGCGATATGGAGAAGTAAGGTCACTCACAAACCACGGCTTGAGCGGTGTATCTCGAGCTCTTTGAGAGTGATTTACACGGGCATGGACGAGCACCCTGTCATCTTTCACTGGTTTGGTAAGAAGACTACCAACCCAGCCAGAAACAAAGAAATTATAAGCATCTAAGCTCTTGTATGCCTTCATTTGTGCGTTGGTTGCCCACGACGTTTGTAGCACAAGGTAGTTCACAATATCCGGATATTCAATCGGCGGTAATGAATCTAAATCCTCAATATAATCCGACGGCTTTAGCGTGTACGGGTCACGGCCGCAAATTTGGACTTTTTCTCTGAATCTTGCCTTTGCAGAGGACTCCAGAGAGTCACAATACTTTGAAGAAGTCGGAGTTGTTGTTGTTCACTTTAGACGCCATTGTTGATTTGTTTTGCCAACCAACATGGCGTCGCACGCATACGTCACACAGTTTTGTCACGTGTTTGCAAACTACCTATTTATGCTAAGCTAACCAGCCTCTGGGTTTATATTTAGCGTACAGACATGAGTGTGGTTTCAATCTTTTTATCTAAATTTCAGCAAGAATATCAAAAGGTGCATTTTCCCAAAAGGTTGAACTAAAAGAACGTCTCCAAATGGATTGTATTGTGTTATTATCTTGTTTTTCTGTGTGCGCTTTAAGGTGATAAGAAGTATCTTATGGGCTCTAAGCTCTCAACAGTAGACGCTGCAGTGTTCAGCCACCTGGCCCCTGCTATGTGGACGCTACCAGGAACACGACCGGAACATCTGATTAAAGGTGAGTTCATCAAAATAGGAATTTACAACTTCTGTGGATAGATACTATATAGTACATATTTAATCAATTTTCTTCCTGACTCTACTTTATATGTATACATACTATAAGGTTAACGGCACTTTCTTGTATTTTTTAATCAATCAATCTCTGCCGGAATATTTTATATATACTATGTTCAGCATATTTGCCCAGCTGAACAAGGAAAAATCTGTTCTTTGATGAAAGCACTGGTTTCCAAGCCAAGCAATGTCTACAAATATAAAAAGCAACCAAAAAGTGATAGTATATTTTAGATAACAGGCTAAGTAAAACTAAAAGATTTGAGAAGACATTTAGTGTAGAAGAAATATTCTTTTCTCAATCTTTCTCTCATCATGTGACTCGTTAGTATTTCCTGACACTGGACTTAGAAATGATGTTAGTCAGTCCTGCAGTTTTTACGATTGAATTATTGATTAATCTGCAAGTTATTACCAGCACTTCTAAAGATAATGTGTTTACTATCACATACGACAAAACAAAAAGAAGCAAATTCAGAGGGTGGCCAGATAATGTTTGGTAATTTTGCCTGAGAAATTAATTAAATGATTAATTATTCTATTAAAAATCCCCTCCACACATGTACAAAGGCATACAAAATACTCTTATATTCTGTCTGACATGTTTTATTTAAAGAAATAAAATATATAAAATATAATTGACATCCTTCTACCTCATTAAAAATCCCAGATTATGGGAATATGCAAATATTTAAAATTTCACAAGTTTATTTGCTGGACATAAATCACTTTTTATTAATGAATGTGAAAACAGCCTTCTGGTGTCAAACTCTACACAGTGAAGCTCAAACACTCAACTTTAGGAAAAAGAAGAAAGAAACATTTGTGCGTGACATGTTTTCAGAGCACCTCTCTCACTCAGCTGTCTGTCTTCCCCCAGGTGAGCTCATCAACCTGGCCATGTACTGCGAGCGCATCCGCCGGCGATTCTGGCCCGAGTGGTTCGTGGACCTGGAGGACTTCTGCTACAGCGACAGCTCAGAGGACAGCGGCTTGCCCTCTAAACTCCCTGATCTGGGCCTCTACTCCCGCACGGACACCTTCCAGGACGATGCACACACACACACACACACGTCAGACACGCACTCGCCAAAGGACCCTCTGTCGCCCGACAGCGACCCAACAGGCCTCTCGCTGTATGACTCTGACATGGACACAGAGTGCTCTGAAATAGACAAGTGTTGACAAAACATCCACGTGTAGTAACACCGCACATCGTACGCACACCACAGGAGGGAGCTGCGTCCCACCTGTACACATGCCCCACCACCTCTTTGAACAGAACATATCTGGGGAGGTAGTGTTGGTGTCTCCTGTGTCAGTGGAGAAGTTGAGGACGTTGAGGTCTAACTTGCACGCTGTAGTGGAGGAATCATTGAAAAAGGAGAGAAGAAGAAAGCTGAGAAGTTTGCAGTGGAGGGAAAGAGAAGAAGAACAAGATTCAAAAACCAGGAGTAAATGACGCTCCTGCTGAGAAACTCCTCCACGCGGTCGACATCATCTGCAGTCACAACTTCCACCTGTCGCCGCGTCGCCGTAACCATGGCAACACAGTGTGTGCGTGACCCCCCCCCACCGTCCCTCGTAGCAACTTGCACCGCCCAGCCTTGTGTGTGTTTTGACTAACCCTTAACGCCTTGTACTGATATGACATCGACACGTAGGGAGCTGTACAGGGATTCATGTGAATGAATGCAAGTCAGTGTAAATATATAAATGGATCAGATTTAATAGATAGATTATATATGAGTATAAATAGTATAGATAGCCTGCATATATAGAATCACCCCCTCTGTCATATGGTGTAAATACTGTAGGTGTTTCTTCTCTGTGTTGGACACAATGACTCAAATCGTCTCGTAGTAGTCTCCATGAATACACTCTGCTGGTCCAGGATCAGTATGATGACCTCCTGTGCTATGTGTACAGTAATGCCTGCTGCCCATATTTAAATAGTGCAGGGAAAAGTTAATGGAAGATAATGGATAGGAAACTGCAATCTGCCATTACCACTTATCTTTTGTCTTATTAAGACAATTATTTTACCAAAAAAAACAGCAGCATTTTTTCCCCACGTAAGAATCATAATGTTACAACACACATTGTCAGGAATGTCATTGAGGACAGTAGCTTTAGGTTAAAAAGACATTTTACCTGCATTCAAGCATTGAGAGCGAGTCATACAATCATCGAAATAGATGTAATAGATAGCCTGAAGGAAAGTGCATAGCTGCTACGTGCCGATAAAAACTCCCTTTACACTTCACATAGATGATGCTATCTACATTGGTTTGTTGGCTTATTCCTTCAGTTTAATGATGCAGTTTGTTCGTCGGTGCCTCAGATGTAGCCTATTGATCCTGAAGAAGGACTTTTTCTCTTTCTTTCAGCAGTTGTTTTTGGGATGGATACTGGATTGCTCAGAAAACCTGATGTGAAGCAATAACGGGTTAATGTTATGCTAGGCTGTGAGGTGTTTGGGGTGTGTGATGCCTCGGCGCAAGTTTTATGTGTGTTTGTCACTCAGCAAATGCACATACCAACATGTTGTGTGTTAAGGCTACTAATATTGATGCAAGCGAGGGGTATACAGTATGTATGCTTGTGAATCACCCTCTGTGTGTGGATGACGGCACACTGGTGACGTTTCACAGCCGAATCCTTTCCTCCCTAACACGCCTTCTTGTTAGGTGGTAGAACTTACTTTGCAAGCGGATCCATTGGAATGAATTGAAATCACTGCAAAAATTCTGCCGCTTTAAATGCCAGTGTGACCAGGCCTTAATGCAGATATATAGTATTTGTATTGTGAGAAAGCACAGTAACGCCAAAAATATGTTATGTCATTTAGAAACTGTCTCCATTACATCGTTTGTCCTCTAGAGGGCACTGATAAGTTTGTTTCAACTGCGAAATGTCACATGCTCATTACACATCTTAGTTGCAATTCTTTTATAACCAAATTGAGGCCAAAATATTGTTTACAGATCTTTTTTAAATCTAAAATCTAGCATCAGTCAGGCTCTCCTTGAAATGTATAATAAGTACGTAAATACGTAGCATTTATATGTAGCGGTGTTGTGAAATAAGTAAGACGTCAGCGTATTGCTGCCATGCCAGAAAAATAAAAATGGATAGAGTGTGACGTTATTAAGTGAAATGTTTATTGTGATAACAAAATGTTTAAAAAAAGATATTTCCACTTTATTAAGACAAACACTTATCACGTTATAATAAGAAATGTTATATAACAAGATAAATAGTATATTGGTATAACAAGAAAAGTGTTATGACGTGAAAAAACATTTTGTTCCAACAAAAGACTTTTCACGATGCAACGCGACACTGATTCTTTTCTTTTTCTGGCGTGGCAGAAATATTCTTCCGTAAATGTGATCCTGGTGTAATTTGTTTAAGTAAGATGTCGATGATGGTAAAGAATATAATGACAGCAAAGATCACCATTTTCCTCTGTGTGGCTCCTTCACTTTAAGACATTCTGGGTTCTCTGTTTAACAAAGTAATGTCGAAAACATCAATAAGTTTGGCTTCAAATCAAAGCCTTTAGCAGGAAGATGGTGAAGCCTTTATGTGTGTGTGCTGCAGAGGAATTTAAATACAATAATATAGTCTGAAAATGAACTGAAAATTACATTCTGTGTCTTAAAAAACCCTCGCCTGCATGTTCTTGCTTTCTGTCATCATTAGTCAGATTATGGAACCTGACTCCTAAAGCTCCTTTACTTTATATCAGTGCCAGCATATGACTTATGTTTTTATATGTCATATTTATTTGGTCTATTCTGTGTTTATATTTATTGATTTTTACGGTGGTTGTGTTTGAATTTAAGAAACAATAATATTGTGAATTGTTTTGCACTTTTCTTCTGTTTACACATGTTTTTCTTCTACGGCCGAGAGTCAATCGAGTGTATTGATCCGTCTGTTAGTGCAATACTGTAGATTCTCTGACTTCTACTGAACGAGCTGCATATTTTCACGTTGCCAGTCATTGCCGTAATCGCATGCGTGTCCATGTTTCGAGCTGTCACGTGGTAAATGTTATACTCATATCATGATATCGATGTCATTGTGTTCGAATATTACAGTCCCTCATTCTGCTGCAAATCTCACTGTCAAAAGTAGAACGTTTTACTCTGCAGAGCTTCATGTCCAGTTGAATCCATAAAAAAAACCATGAAAGATTGAGGTGAAATACCAAACTGACTGCTGGAGCTCAGATCAGCATGGTGAGGTCAGCGTTTGCTGATCAGCTGATGATCAGTGGACCTATAACAGGATCAAATCTGTGTCTGTGGGCAACTTCATCTGTCTCAGTGTTCCTAAGCAGTCAAAGGTCAGAGGTCTGGGTTCAGCCCTACAGTGTGTGTCACTCTCATCGAGATGTCTGCTTGTAGACTGTAGAAGCCATATTGTCTCGTGGTGCCGTGTGTGCTGAAACACCTGTGGAATCTCATCAACTGTAAATAAGAGAACCAGGGGGGAAAAAAAGTCTAATTTAAAACGCAAACATGCAAATAAATAGCTCTGTACTCCATTTAAAAAAAAAGATTCTTATGAATGTATCATATCTAGAGATAAAAAGCTGTATGACAATGGATTACTCATAATACTTCATTAAATATTGCTGTGGTATTTTCCTCTCGTTTTGTTTCAGTTATTGTGTTGTATGAAAAGTCACATGTACCTAAAGAAAAAGCTCTGTCTCGACACTTAGATGTGGATATGCTCTGGCATAAATCTGTCTCATAATCCCTCTCCCTGTGTGCCTGCTACCATATGACAATACAAAGCCCACCCAACAATGCTGAAGATTAGCTCTCTGCCCTTTTCTTTGTGCTTGTGCAGGAGCTCTGGAGAAACGGAGAGGAAAAAGGAGGGCAGAGAAAGAGAAAGTCGTGGGAGTGCCGCTGTGGAGACGGAGTGTGGGTTCTGGTGAGGAAAGGGCATGAAAAGGAAGAGAGACAAACATTGGAATGATATTTGATGACTTTGGCTGGTTGAATTTCTGTGGCCATTGTGCAGAATCCCTGGGAGATCTCCTTCCACATTAGACGGAGGAGACTATTCAGAACTGACAATGACACCGGAGTATAAAACCATCTCTGGTGAGTCAGAGACGTACAGTGTCAGAGGTTGTGTGTGTGTGTCTATGTGTGTGTCTGTGTGTCTAACACGTGGTGAGGTGTGTGCAGGGAGGAGTGAACGTGTGTGTGTGTGTGTGTTTAAAAATATGAATAATGCAGAGGATGCCTGTACAAGCGTGAGGGCCGTGAGCAGGGCAGATGGTCGCCTGCTGATAGGACATAATCCAGGCAACAGGGTCCCCCCAGGGAGTTTACACCCGTTGTAACGCACACACAACACACAACACACAAATATTCATTTTTTATTTTGTTTTACTAAATATTATTTTTCAATTTTCTCTTTTTTGCACTAAAATTGCACATATTGGTTTAGAGTTCTAAATAATAGACTGGATATTATAGGTGTAGATGAAAGAAGTAACTGATTGTTTAGAAATTCATTGGAAATAAATGAAAACAAAGATGGTTATTTGTTTTCATTAACTCTGAAGTTGTAATTCCCATTTATTCTTAAATTAGTTTAATGTTATCCGTGGTGGAATGTATAGCTATAAACATTTACTCATGTACTGTACCGTGTAAAGTAATGTAAGTACTGTTTTGAAGTACTTTTACTTTAATTGAGTATTTTTATTTAATGTTACTTTATATTTTTACTCCTAGATTTTGATTTGATTTTTACTCCGCTGATTTAGATTATTAATACACAACATAAATCAACTAATAAATGACCAAGATATAAATTAATTGAAATTAGTGATGAACAAATTAATGCATCACTAATTATGATTCAGTAATATTATATGTATAACTCTGATATGTGCCATTCTGTACATATTTTTACACGGTACTTTTACTTTTCGTACTTCTTCCATCATTGATTATTATTATTATCAATATTATCAATATTATAAATATAATATTATTATTATTATTATTATTATTATTATTATTATTATTATTATTATTATTATTATTATTATTATTATTATTATGTACAGATTGTAAAGCCTAGTTAACCAAATGTGTTAATTGTGATCTTTGGCTTTAAAAAATAAAAGTGTCTTTACTTAAATTACTTACTTATTTACTTATAAAGGGCCGTAGCCGGGATTTACTGAGGTCATGAGTCCCCCGACCCACCAAAAATTATTTATATTTTCCATAGTTATTCTTTCATTTATATTCCCATTCAAATTTAATTTGAATGGATAAGCTATTTCAAAGAAATTCCACTAAAATCAATTAACTGCTTGTACATAAATAACTGTTTCTTTGAACTTTGTCTATAGTTTCCCTTTAATTAGTACCAGATTACATGATTATATCCAGGAAATGCACTGTAAAATGATTCGGAAATTACCGATCTGTGAAATATAGCGTTTCATCTGCCAACATATAAGTTTCAAAGTTTCATAGCCCTTCACAAGCAGCCAATAATTTAATTCTAGTGGAATAATGAATAATTGTAAAAACTCCTATCGGGTTGATAAACCCCCTAAATTCCCAGAATAAAATACAGAGAGCATGACTAAATTGTTTCCATGGCCCTGGTTATAAATTATAATTTAGAAAGGAGCATTGTCACATAAACACTCAACATTCACTAATGATCAAGCAACCACCCTCCAGCCAACCCAAGCCTGCCTTTAACTACTAACAGCCACTAGGTGGCGTCAGCAGGCTGTTTCTGATTTCAATCAGCCCAAACATGTAACAAATATTAAACATGGGGTGAAAGGAGTAAGGAAGAAGATGAGCTGAAGAATATGAAACACAATTTCTAACAGGTCAAAAATAGACTAGAAATCCTACTGAAACAAAATACTGAAAAATGTCTGATGATGTTCAATGCCACTCTTTTAAATGTGCACTGAGGTCACAGGCTTCCTAGCTCTCCAATTGCAAAACTATTTTAATTTTCACTCAATATTTCAGTGTGATATGTGTAATTTAGCATTTCTATAATTATGCAAATTATTTTTAAGAACATCAGAATGATACATAATACATGTTTATATATTTGTTAGTATGTATAATGAAGGCAGCAGGCCAGATTGCACATAATACACTAATAAGTATAGGCCTATAGTGTGTAATGCACCAGTTTCTCCCCTACACCTGTATTTAGGCCTCTTTATAAGCAGGCCTGTGAGCAAACAGAATTGAGCATTAGTTTTCATATTTATCCTGATAAAAATATTAATTAACGCTCCGGGTTGTTTCAATTTCAACCCATTGACCGTCTGTCTGAGCATCTTCACGGATATCTGTCCTCACAACAGTATCAGTGCAGATCAGCGGTAGTAAACACTTTGAAGGACAATTTTAAGCAGCTGAGACGGTTTGATAAAATCCATAATTATAATGCAAAGCGCGCGTGCAAGAAGAAAACATAGATCAATAAAAAAGCTTGTCGCCAGAGTTGCGACTTTTCCTAAGGCTCAATAAACATGCAAAGACTGCAGTGTTATATAAAACAAATACGATTTAATGACAAAAAAGCATATAGAAATTGTGCAATCGTTGATTTCTTTTTCCTCTTCGTTTGATCACAGATTTCAGGTCGATGATATTTTTGTTTTGGTTTTGATTTTTTTTTTTTTACCTCAGAAGCTCAAATTCAGCTGAAGGATTACATGGTATGAAGTCAGAATTATAATAAGGGTTTTTAGATTACTGAAATAGTGTGTATTATTTAAATTAAGGACAGATTATTATGTATATACCCTTTTATAAGGAAAATGCCCTGGTGGGTGTAAATGCGTAAAATATTGCTATGCTTAATTTAAATATTTTCAGCGATGACATAATTAAAAGAGGGACTCTGACATTGTAAACTGGGCATAATACATTCAGAAAGTTTTGAAATACAAAACGACTCATGGAATTTGTCTAAAATTCACATTATGAGTTATTAAAATATTACATTTTCTCCCCAGTCATTTACATCCTTCAGTCGGATTTGAGTTTCTGAATTTCTGTATTTTCTTAAGATTTTAGAGAGAGAATTCATCCCTCAATAACCTCCCACAATCAGACCAGGTTATTAATCACAGGATTTAAGTGGCACAAGAACACGTGTCTGTGTTTGTGCTTTGGCACAGACTGACAGAGAAAAACTGAGCAAACAAACAAACAAACAAACGAACAAAGCCATACAAAAAAACCAAAACAATTGGAGATACATCCCACAAATAGTCTTCTCAGAGGATGAGTGAGTCACACAGTAGTAGTAGTATAGCCACTGCGGCCAGAGCTGGTACCAGGATATATTCAGTTTTGTTCTTCTTCTTAGTAAAAGGAAGGCAAAATGAGCTGGATTGCTTTGAGTGTTCCAGCCGGACAGTCTCGGTCTTTCTCTTCACAGCATTTTGGAAAAGTACAGAAATAACGAACAGCAAAAACACACTGTAAACAGGCGCACAGAATGTCTGCACAGAAAGAAAAAGCATTAAAGTGAACCAATGCTCAGTCTCTATGATAACATTATTATTATTATTGTTATTATTATCATCATCATTATTGTCTAAAAGCACGACTTTTTAAAGCAAGGGAGGAACATTAAAATGTAAATAAATTATTATTATGCAGCTGACACTACTATTAATACATCACATTAAATGTCGATGTATCATCAGAATTGTATCATCATCATCATCATAATAATAATAATAACAATAACCATAATAATAATAATAATAATAATAATAATAATAATAATAATAATAATAATAATAATGATAATAATAATAATAATAATAGAAAAGCAGTTGGCTGGTATTGGCTTGGATTTTGAACATTGTACAGCAGGTGTCTGCCATTTCAGCCCTCTCTTGACACGAGCTGCGAAGAACCCCTGTTGCTTTTGTTATGATGGAAAGATGGCGTTTATTTACCCACACTGACTGCGACTTATCATCCAGCCCGAAGCTTGTTTTTATATCCCCCCCCCCCCCCCTCCCCGCGGACACCTCGTGCCCACTTCACAGTCTGCCTTTCTTTAATGACACATTACATAACGACACATTGGCACCTCAGTAGAAGGTATAGAAAAGCATTTCAATGTCGCTGTTTTTTTTGTTTTTTTTGGTTAGCACACACCAGCCGCATATCCCAATATGCTCGGCAGTCCCGCGGCATGAAACCTCTCCATACAGCTCTCTGTTATTTTTAGTGCTTGAGTGCCACTGTATATCCCCACTGTGTGTGTGTCCGTGGGTCCGACATTTAAACTGGCTGAGGTCCAGTTCCGAGCGGTCCAGCACAGAGAATAAAAAAAATAAGAAGGCATTATTCCTCCTTAAGGGGTCCGTGTTTTGCTCAGAATATCGGACTGGGGTCACTGCACAGGAGTTTGACCTCCGTGGTGAGGAGGGGTGTCCCCGTACATGTCCTCTCCTCCTGGTATCAGTGCCCCAGCGGGTGTCATCCTCTTCTCCTTCTGCCGCCTGTTACAAAACCAAACCCTCACCACCTCCTTCTCCAGCTGCAGGCTCTCCGCCAGGGAGTTGATCTCCACTGCTCCTGGTTTTGGACATTTGAGAAAATGGCTCTCCAGAGCCCCTTTGACGCCCACCTCGATGGAGGTCCTCTTTTTTCTTTTCCGTCCCTGTGCCGCGATTTTATCCAGGCTCGTGGGGCTCCCCGAGGTGGAGTCCGCCTCCTCCAGCCACTTGTTCAACAAGGGCTTGAGTTTACACATGTTTTTGAAGCTGAGTTGAAGCGCCTCGAACCTGCAAATGGTGGTCTGAGAAAAGACGTTTCCGTACAGGGTCCCGAGAGCCAGTCCCACGTCCGCCTGGGTGAAGCCCAGCTTGATGCGTCGCTGCTTGAACTGCTTGGCAAACTGCTCCAACTCGTCGGAGGTCGGTGTGTCCTCGTCCGAGTGATCCTGATGTCCGTGCTGGTGGTGGTGTGAGAGAGACTGCTGGTGGGCCCCGGGGCCGCCTCCATGTTCACTGAGGTGCGGGCTGTGGCTGTGGTGGTCCTCGTCCCGCAGGGGGTGGTGGTGCATCCCTCCTTGCTCTCCCCCTGGCATCAGACCGAAGCCGGACTGGGAGTAAACCAGGCTCTGGCCCTCAGATGTCGCCATACCGGGGATGTGCGTGGTGGCTGTGCTGGTTCGCCATGCTCTGGCGTCGTGATGCGCCTGCTGGTGCGCTAGGTGAGGGTGTCGCTGTTGCTGCTGCTGCTGCTGCTGCTGCTGCAGACTGCTGGAGTTCTGCAGCTCCTCTCGGTCACTGTCGTGCAGCACGGGCTTCACGTCTTGTTCTCCGAGGGGACTAGATGGCCAGGGCGCCCCGCTGTCACCGTGAGACAGCGCCGTTATCCACTGGTGCGCGTGGCTGAGCGGATGTCCACCGCCTGGTAACGTGCTATAGTCGTTCTGGAGCAGGGTATGCGCGTCCCTGTATGCTGCCGCCTGCTGCATGCTCCCGGACTCCGAGTGCGGCGGCGGCGCGCTGCTGGGGGTGGTGAGGACGCTGTAGTGGTTGGATGTTGCGGTCGCCATAACTATCGCAGCCAGAGTGATAGCTGGAGTTAAAAGGAGGCTGCCTTTGACAGTAACTCTTTTGCGCCACGGGGCAGCTCGGCGTCTCTCTCCAGCATCTCCCGGGCGCTGTGCCAAGGGGACGCAGAGGCGCGCACCTGTGGTCCGCCTCGCTCCGCTCTTTATTGGCCAAGAACGGTTGACAGATGTGGTTACCCCTGACAGCACCCCGCTCATTGGTCACGGGAGATTGTACAGAAACCCCAATCACTCTGCCCAACAATACTAGCAGTCCTGCAGCATGCATGAGTACAAAGTGGAGGGAGAAATCAGGCTGCAGAGTGTAAACACAGAAAAGAAGCTCAGCAATAAGAAAAAGAAAAAAGTGTTTATTTTAAAAGTACTTTATTACTATTGATCTGGGTCAGTAGGTCACGTTTATTGCTTCGTGCGTCGAATCGGTGCGTAAAAGGCGCACAAGATATACAGACTTTGCCCATTAATTGATGTATTGGCCACATTTATGAACTTTCAGGGTCCAAATACAAAAAAAAACTGCCAACCCTTAATTTAATACAATTTTCATGCGTTTTAAGTAGAATTTGGGGTATTTTGCCGAATGAAACAGTAAACAGTGATCGTGAGGAGAAACTTCCAGCTGCCTCTCTGCCTCCAGGACGCTGTCCAGAGAGAGGGGATGCGTGCTTCCAGGGCCTCTGCCCCGTTGCCATGGCGAACGCGTTGAATGGAACAACAACGCCCACGTCACAGCTGCAATTCGCTCCTTCTTTTCGTTCCGTTCCAAAGGGCTCATTGGGGCCGCGCGCTCGGCCGTCGGGACAAATAATGGGGGGCGAGCTGAGAGGGCAGCTCGGGGCCAAAAGAGAGGAGGCTGCAAGAATGGATCCCTCCGCCTGCTCTGCACCCACCGTGCCCCCTTCCACCTGCTTGTTGGGTAAACTTTGAGAAGGATGCACACACACTGGCACGCGAGGCTAAGTTTTCCAAACCTCCTACCAAAACAGAAACAGGCCTTGATTTTCAATATTTTGAAGAGGAAAAATTATCGTTACCCTCTGATGCACAAAAATAGAGATGGCAATTTTTCCATGACAAACACTTTAAAAATGTCTGCCTGATATTTAGAAAGTAACTATACACAAGTACACAATACACATTTTTGTTTGTGTACTTGAGTATTTATACTACTTTATACTCACTACTACTTCACTACATGTCACAGTCATATTGTACTTTTTAATATACTACATTTATTTGACAGCTATAGTTACTACCTAATTAGTTTTGTATGTAATAGCTTAAAATGTAGAGCCTAAACAATGTGAAGCATTAATTAAACTACCCAACATATAAAACTTAGCAACAAATAGCTTCACCATGACCAGCTGCAACATTAAAATCCTGCTTACTTGGGAATGCAGCCCAACAAAATAAAGTAATATACATTAATTTTGCACTTTCAACCAGGTAATTTTTGTATTACAAGTATCTTATTTTAAATACACTGGTATTACTACTTTAACTTAGTTCTTATTGAGTATTATTGCAACACAGGAAGGTGTTGACTCTGATCAAACAGTTTGTCTCTTGGCACTGTTGGTATGAAGAGTTGGATAGATAAGGTTGGTTAGTGAAAATTCATCAAAGCATTAATTTCTGCACTATCTGCTGGTCCCATCTTTAACTGAATGCAACAATATTGAAATTAAACTAATCCTCATTCTGCTGAGCCCCCCTGAAACCCTTTTAGAGCCCTGGGGGGGTCCCTGGACCTACTTTGTCAACTACTGGTATTTAGGAGATGTGATTTTATTGGCTCAAAGTGGGACAGCGGCTGTAAAACATAACAGCAATTAAGAGGTTAAAGGAACCTCAAAGGACAAAAAATATGCAAGTTTCACCTTCAAACAGAGGTGCCGTGCAACATCATGGACACAAATACAAATCTTTGTGCATTTCATTTTGCAAATTTAAAGTCATAGCTATATCCAAAAATAAAGACAATAACACTTGTTTTAAATAAATGTGTTTTTATACCATTAATTAAAGCCCATATTACAATAAAATTCAAAATTTGAAGAGATAGGTTAATTGATAAATACTTTGAATGTAATCAAGCTGAGGATGCGCAGACTTAAACTGACGCACATTGAGTTATAGAGATCGAAAGAACACTGGGTTATGATTAGGGTGTAATTCTGAGAATTACCAAATGTGTCGCCAGGGGCTCTGGCAAGACGTGTGTTGAGAGAGGCAAAACATATTACCCTAATAGACTAATATGCAAACTACTGGCTGCCCAATTATAGGACTTAATAACGCATAAACGATGCAAGTCCTGTTCTTACAAGACGAAGGGGTCGCTGTTAATTCAGTCAAAGGGCTGGGTATGCTGTCAACACATGCAGTGGCTCCACACACATACTGTCTGTGTTTCTGTGTTCTGTATTCAAGAGTGAGAGTTAATGATGAAGAATCTGAGCGTTAAATTAACAGTAATTATATGGCCCCAGTGCTGTAAAGATTCAATTTCTTCCCAAGTCTAATGGGCCTAAGTGTCCCTATGCGCAGGCAGAACTCTCTATGAGATATTTAGAATTCATACGCACACAGGTGGAACAAAAACAAACACATTGTATCCACCTATAGCGACTGTGTCTTCTTACACGTTGATTTTAAGAGTGATTTCTTTCTAGTGTAGAAGTGCAGCACTAAAACTGTATTCAAGTCAAATCCAGATGTGAAAAGATACATTTTTGCTGTCGTGTAAATAGTGCCAACCGCTCTCCCACATTAGTTTAAGAAATAGTGGTTCAAGTGTGAGGTGAAGCCATTTATGTGATTGAATGTTTGCAAGCAAACCACTATTCTGGTAGCTTTCACTTTCTCCACACTAGTGTGTGACCGGTCCATGTCCCTCCCCCTGTGGGAACCCTAACACAGGGGTAACTGGGGCAGGGGGGCTTCTTTATGCTGCCGGACACAGGGAGATAATGGCCATTCCTCCACAGCTGGCCCACACAATCAAAGGGAGAGGGGGCTCGAAGGATTCCAGCTTTAACCAGGCCATTGTCTGGGCTAATTACATCTGAATGCAAGACCCCAAGAACCCACCTCCCCCCTGAGCAAAACCTGCACAGAATACCCCAAACAGCCCTTCAGAGATGAGGGAGAGTGCACAGTCACAAGGCACACACACAGAAATATATAAACCCTGGACTCCTTCATCACCCCTAAACGTAAGCACACAAGCATACACGCACACACACACACGCACTCTGAATTCGTTCATTACTTCTACACACTCACATCCCCAGCAGGCTCTCATCAAAGTGTTGTGTCTCTCTCACAAACTAACTCACATGTGGTACTCGGCATTAGATCAGATCTCAGCTTGCTGCTCTCAGAAGAGATGAGGAGGTCTTAGAGGACTTAGGTTGAATAGAAAACACAGTGAAGAGCCTTTCCCCAATGCACCCCCATAATCCCAATCTATACACTCCCTCTGTCCCCCAACCGCCAGTGCTCGGCTCCATCTGTAGCCTGAACTGCGTAGCCTCAGCTCGGTACAGTGCAGCTAGTATCTGTGAAGGGTTAGGGTAGTCAGAAAATACATCCATCTTGTTTCCTCAAACTCATTAAACTTGATGTCTTTATTTTGATATGATGCGCACTGGTGTGCATTTGTTGCTGTGCGTGTTTGAGAGACAGATAGAGTTGTGTGAGACAATCCTAAAGACTAATTTAATTGTGCTCGCTTATGCTAAGAATTGCAGGTGCAAACATTGTTAACAGGTTTAAATGTCTTAAAATGTAATTTATTTGCATCTGCCATGTTGAACGGGAGTTTCTATTTAAGTTGCAGCACTTAAAGCGGTTTAAGCGTCAGCTGAAGTTGAAGCACTGAAAGGGTTTGAAGTGGCTTTTGAAAGTGAAATGAAACGGAAAACATTTAAAAATTTTATTTAGAATTTAGCAGTGAAAGCAGTTGAACTGCCATTTAAAAGTAATGAATGCAGTTGCAATTATAACAAAAGTGAAAGTGCCAGAGATAGTTTAAGTGCAGTGTGAATGGAGTTGCCAGTTGAAAAGTACAAATTAGTTGAAGTGTCAGTCACAGAGGTAGAAAGCGGTTGAAATTTTGATTTCAGGTCTTAGCCCTGTAGGCATACAGTATGTATTGTCAGTGTATGTAAGCATAAAGTATGAGCAGTGAAAGCAATTGAACTGTCGGTTCAAGTGTGAGAGATGCATATTTCGCATTTTCGTGTTTGTCACGCCCCCGTTGTGTAAAGGCCTTATTAAAAATGGAATAAAGTCTCAATTATGTGTAGAAGCTGGGCGCAGCTATAATTTCTGTTGAAGTGGTAGTGATAGTTGAAGTGTGTGCACTGTAAATAGTGAAAGTGCCAGTAAATGCAATACACACCAGTGCAGAAACCCCCTTTCTCTTCGCCTCTCTTAGCTTGTGTGTGTGAGTTAAGGTTTGTAAGGATATGTGCACCTATACACCATTTTCCCTTGACAGGTTGTACATTGTGTGTGTGTGTGTATGTGTGTGTGAGTGTGACAGTTTCAGGGTTAGAAGGTCTCACTGGTGCTCAGTTTAGCATTGATTTATTCTCTTTCTCCAATTTATTTCCCCTTCGCCTGATCTGCCTCTGGGAGGACAAATGGAGGAGAAACGGCAAGCACAGTAACCATCCCTCACACACACACAAACACACACACACGCACACACACACACGCACACACACACACACACACACACGCACACACACACACGCACACACACACACACACACACACACCATAAACACACAATGACAAATGTTTGTATTTCTGCATCACGCAGGCAAGCAAATGCACACACTGACACACACACACACACACACACACACACACACACACACACACACACACTTGAATACTTTTAAAGCTCAGGTTTATCCATTTGCATCGTTACTGTGCCGATCCAATCAGAGTGGTGACCATTCTGTAGAACTATAAATTCACAACACTCCCCAACTCCCAAGGCACCACGACTCCTATAAGACTTCCCATGTTGTCCCATATAACTGTCTTCATAGAACCCATAAAGACATAAAGGGACGCTCCTACCTCTAGGTGAGTGGTCATAATTCACCAGCAGGTATTTTTGCCGTGACATTGCTGTCGCGGTGCACAGATTCATCTCGCCTCCTGCTTTATAATGTCCAACACAAACTCCAGATAGGAAAAGCAGGAGTGCAGTCATATTTTATAGGCAGCTTGCTGTCACAGCCTACTGTAATGGCTTGGTGTTGGAAGAGGAGTGTGTGGGCTTGTGGGTGCAAGCTTAACACCCCGCGTCACTTCTGCTTTGGGGTGTAATAATAAACCTCTCCCTTTTCCACCCAAGTAGAAAAAGAAAGCATCAGAAACAGGGGAGCGAGGGGCGGGAGGAGGGGCAGGTAGGTCGTTAAACCCACTTGAAAGCTCAGCGCCCTGATCGATAGTCTTGGGCCAAGCAGGGATTAAAATCAGGCTAAGTCTGTTCCAATCAATACTGATGGCTAACCCTGGGGTTAAAACAGAAGTAAATCTCCATACACGTCCATACACAAGTCGGCACTATGGCCTACAGTACAGATAAATCTACAGCTATCCATGCAAATTGACACACAATGGGTTACCATGTGAGTGTAGTCGATATGAATGAGTGCTGTATGGGCCTTGAGTAGCAACATATCTAGTTGTATCAATGTGGATATACACTCTGTCTAGTTAGGAAATTGAGGCAGTAAATTTGGACTCGTCGATGGGGCTGAGCAGAGTGAGTAAAGCTTTCATAAATGTGTTCGAGGAGGTGCAGCATGTGTAGCCAATGTGTGTGCAATGTGTGTGAGAAACAAAGTCTGCGGGTACACACACAGAACAGCAATAATAGAGGGGAGAATGACTTATAGACAGAGAGCTGATACGCATGATTGACTGTTTCACAACCTAATGGAGGACGGACATCTCTGCTCCGATTGATCTTACAAGCACAGGTCTGCGTATCAATTACCGATACTAATCAATGTAGCTATGGACAGACAACAGCAAGGAAAAACTGTTGCACGGCTATTTTCTGATCAGCTAATTCTACCTATGCAGAGATTTATGTCTCTTTCTTAAACGGGTTATTCATGGACAGATTTCTAAGCACGAAACTGTAAAATTGATGATGTCAACAATTTGAGAAATACGCTCGCTTTCGTGAAGCTACATCCAGCAGCCGGTTAGCTAAGCGTAGCACAAAGACTGTAAATAGGGGGAAAAGCTATTGCATAAAAAACACAACTTGTCGTTGTTATGCTTCATACAGATTAAAGATGTATTGTGTTAATGAGCTGATGATTTTCTTACTTTTGGAAAGAGCCAAGATTGCTGTTTCTCCCTCTTTACAGTCTATGTGCTAAGCTAAGCTAAGCTAACTGCAAACACGAGAGTAGTATCTACCTTCTTATCTGACTCTCAGCAAGAATGTTTACATGTTAAAGAAAATAATATTGTTTGTTTCACAAGTGTTTTAATAAATCTTCTGTCTGAACTGTTTACATGCTAACACCTGAACCTGAAACACAATGACAAAAACCTGACACCCCCGTCCCAAACCCTTGAAACCAGTTCTCCAAAAATGCAGCCACATTTTTCGCTTTTCACTTAGATGCCAATTCTAAATCCCACTTTAAAAAAACAATCCCCTGCACACGATTCACTGCATTTGGCACAATCTTCATAACTAAAGTCTCTTGTGCTCGTGCGGACAGCATTGTTCTTCAAAATGCTGAAGCGAAATGATCAATTGGCTACACTGATGACTCACAGGTGCAAACACTAGTTACTAAATTGATCAATTACAAATTAGAGAAGGGGGGCCGAAGGTGAGCTCTCCTGTTTTGGAGATGAAGGGATGGCAGCGATGCAGAGAGATAGGAAGGGAGAGGGGAGGAAGAGGAGGAAGAGGAGGAGGATGGCAAAAAAAGAGGAAGAGGGAGTTGCAACTTTGGAGATCTGGGCCAATTCAGTTGATCATATTTTCGCCGTTTATTGAGAGTGAAGCTAGTTACTTTTCTGTAACTCCCAATAATTGTACTTTAAAAAGTGAGAATATGGAAGTGAGTTACACTTTACTTTCTTGGTAGCCTACGTACTTCTTAATTATTTTAGTGCTTAATGTATTATTTATTTCCAGCCACAAAAGCATTATTGTTTACACCTTGTGGGTCTCTCTCTCTGTGTGTGTGTGTGTGTGTGTGTGTGTGTGTGTGTGTGTGTGTGTGTGTGTGTGTGTGTGTGTGTGTGTGCGCGCGTGCGTGTGTGTGAGCGTGTGTGTGTGTCATCACTGCAAAATGTGGTCGTGGAGACACCTACTGTCCAGGTGTTTATATGTCTGTTGACAGATCTTTCAGTCGCAAAACTTTACAGGGTTGTAGTTGAAACCCAAATGAAAGTTTGTAGATGGGCGTGGCCTAAGCAACGTCACCTGACGTAAGGAAGTAGGAAGTGCCACTAATTTGCTATGACCTTTTTTTGACATACTATACATACTAAAAATATGATGAATGATATACTATACTTGGATTTTTTTCATGGCATACTATACTATGGCTTTTTATGATATAATGTATTATGACGTTTCTTTGCGATTTTTTATTACATACTATAAAATAATTAATTTCATATTATACTATGACAGTTCTTAATGGTATTTTTGCTGACTATGCTCAAAGATTCAAGAATCATTTATTGTCATTCTGCATCAAAGGGTTTTACAACAAGTCCATTTATGCTACACAAAAAAGACATGCCAAAACAAAACAGAACAAAAACAGTAATTCATTCCTGAAGCCTGGTGGATTCAGCAGCAACAAAAAACAATGGTGAATTCTCTTGGCAGATAATATGGCCGACATCTTTAACATAAAAGATTCAACCTCAGGGAAACATTGTCAATCATTGAGCACCTGCTATGATTCTTTCACGACATATACTATGACTTTTTTATAAAAACAATTATGACTTTTTCAAAATCTGAAATTTATGAGGACATTTATGGCTTACTATACTATTACTTTTTATAAAAATGTTATGCCATACTGTATGCTGTATGGAATCTTATAAGACATACTATAATATGACTTTAAAAGAAAAAATTATGACAGACATAAGACTTTCTTTTTACATTTTTATTACATGCTTGATTAGGAAAACTGCAATATCAAAGCTAGAAATTATGTCCACACCTTCTTAAGATGAATAAATGAGAGGTGGATTTTATTTTATACCGTGCAGATATAATTTTAGATTTTTATTTCAGTCACAGAATACAATATATGAATGTCTTCTCTGAACAAACACATTCCACAAATGTTCCTGTGACATTATCACTTGTCCTGTCTCCACATTACCACATTTGTAGCTTTCTTCTCCGTCCCTCCGTCCCTCCACCAGAGACCCCAGTTATTCTGCCACCACACTGCGGCCTACAAGGTGGGGGGCAGGGCAGAGGGAGGCCTCTATTCAATGGACCTCTTACTTTTGTGTCGCCTTTCTAAACCAATCCCAAACACACAAACCCCCACCCTCCACTGCAACGTACAGCACCCACGCCAGGCACACATTTAGAAGCTGGAGTTTGGAAAAAGTAAGATATGTTCTTCTGAATTTATGCAGAAACTAAAATAGAAGTTTATAACCTCATGTCCTGTCATAAAAGTCAGCGTGAATAACAACGTGAAAAACTTCTTGTACTTTTCCACATCATGTTATTCTTAATGAAATAAGTTGAGCAGTTCACCCCATCTGGAATCATTCCCAGTAACCATAATTGGGCACTTCATGTACTGAAATTAATCTCAATGCTACCAAAACGGTCTTTAACATTGTCTAAGGTCAAGATCAAGGTCAAAATGTGAAATACAATTAGCCCTACCTAATAGTGACGGTGCGAGGCTTGATTTTTAACCACAACTACATTTAAAGTTCTTGTCCTGAAACTGAGCCAAGATGTATGTCCAGGGATCGAAACCAAGATGGATAGGGGGAGATACCTTGGGGAGCAATGATGGTTGTTCTCTGTGTGGTAATCAAACTAATCTCTGTCTTCTTCTCTTACTTGTTTTCTATCTCGATCACACACGCACAAATGGGGTATCTCTCTTTCTTATCAAGATAGTTTCCCCCCCTTCTCTATATGTATCTTTACTTAGCAGTGACAGTTTTCAGGGAATCACATTTTCCAGGTGTAATCCCCCCCCATATTTCCTTTCTTTAGTTACCATGGGATACAGATTTGCTGAAGTTCATTACAGTGTCTCTCAGCATGTGGAATTTGTGTGACTCCTACACACAATCAAATTCACCGTCAAATACAGAATCAAAGCAGTGCAGTAGGCTTGTATGAGACAGAGTTTTTTCTACATTCAGGGCTGTACTTCTTTATGTTATTAGCATGTATGTTGAGGAAATTACACTTGCATAAGAATATAACCGCTGCTCTCATTATATGAGTGGCAGATGCACACATGTGAAAGAATGAAAGCATACACTGCTTTTGTGAAGGAACACTGCTTTACACACTTTTTTTTCCATGCATATCAAATGTATTTCGGCAATTGGAAGGCATAATTCAGGGTGGAGGAAAAGCAGAGGAGCTACTCTTGGAGGCAACCTAGCCAATTAATTTGCAGTTCAGATCTCAAAGCCTCACTGGAGAGGTGCTAGGCTACATACTACTCGGCTAATTTGTGTAGCAGGTCTGTATTAAATATATGCATGAGGCTAATTTGGTTAGTGTCGTAGCCCTGTAGCTGTGGTGAGTGCGGCGCTAGCTCCCATTAGCGATGTTTCTGCCTCCAGTGGAAATCAACAGAAGTCGATGCCGACGCCGCTTCTTTTGCATAAAGCAAACAAGATTAAATTTATTTCGCTAAATCAAAGTGTAGTGCCAAATGTGGGACTCTCTCTCTCTCTCTCCCTTGCTGTCTCTCCCTCTATGTATGTCTGTCCGTCTGCCTCCTTCTCTCTCTGAGGGATAAATTACTTCAGAATCATAAAAGAGTAAAACAAATTTTACAGAGAGAGAGGAAAAGAGAGATTTTAGTCAAGTGGGATTCCCCCTCCCAAACACTCCCAGCATGCTCCTGCTTACTGAGATCTTGCCTTATGTGTCTTATGAGTGTTTCTCTGATTTTGTCTTTCTGTTCATGTCTCTTTCGTTGTACCATGCATGTATTTACACCATGTTCCTAACAGCCTGATCTCGCAATAAATGTCATGTTTTGTGTCTAATATGAACCAAACAGAAGCGGACCGTGTGTGCTCATCAAGACTTCATTTTACTTTAACATAGGTGAAACCTTGACCAAAACCATATCCAGACTTGACATGACATCAAATGACATCAACCAAAATATTTTAATCTAATTTTAACCTTGGATTTGACTTATGACCATGAGACTCATTTTGCACTGAAGGTGTTAAAATTAGTGGTGATGGATGCTTGAGAATATCTGAGTTCATTTATTTAGTGTACCTTTATTGTCAAGTTCAGGTGCCAGGGTCTGTGTGTGTAAAAAGGAAAGAAAGGAAGAGTGTGCATGTATTGCATTGGCGTGTGTGTGTGTGTGTGTGTGTGTGTGTGTGTGTGTGTTTGTGTGTGTGTGTGTGTGTGTGTGTGTGTGTATGTGTGTGTGTGTGTGTGTGTGTGTGTGTGTGTGTGTGTGTAAAAGAGAGAGAGAGAGAAAAAGAGAGCTCCTTGCAGTATACCGCAGAGCCAGTCTGTAAAAAAAAAAAAAAAAAAGGCCGCTTGGCTGTTCCTATTGAACTTGACCTGCGGGCCAGATCAATGTATGTGTGTGTGTGTGTGTGTGGGGGGGGGGGGGGGTGTGTGTATATATATGTGTGTGTTCACGAGCGTGAGTGCGCACTGCCAGATCAATGTGTCTCCGTGTGCCACGGAATGAGAGAGCACGCTGATTACCCAGGGGTGGTGGGAGGGAGAGGGGGAGGAGGAGGAGGGAGGGGGGAGAGGGAGGTGGGAGGATGGAGGAGGAGGAGGATGATACAGAGGGGAAGGAGGGGAGACAGGGGGGGGGGGGTGATGAGATTGAGCAGAGGACAGAGCTGAGACCAGGATCAGGAGAGAAGCTCAGCTCATTTCATTTTCATTTTCCCTTCATTTCACTGCGAGCTGAGCCGTGCGTCGGGGCATTCCACATGGACGGGGTGCCAAAATTTAGATCCGCAGCCAGATGGCATAGATCAGTCGGGAAATAGCAACACAATCGGAATGGGATGAGATGGTTGGGGGTCAGTGATCCATGCTTATTTCTTTCCTTCTTCTCCCCTTTTTTTCTTCTTTAAAGCACCTGAACATTCATAAACCCAGAACTCACATGACCACAGATTCTGCTTCACAAGGTAGACATAAAACCTCGCCAGCCTCAAGGCCATTGACTGTGTTTCTTTATGCGTGTATGAAGACGTTTGCTGTCTGTGTCCATCACCCGTTTGTCTTGTTTTTTGATGTTTTCATCGTTAAGAGCATGAAGGACTGCGGCCCAATCCTCAGCACTGCAGGGGCTCCTCTCATCTCTCTCGCTCAGTGTAGCTCCCGTCACTAGCAGTTCTGTTTGCAAACCCCTGCCTGTGTCCAATCAGCAAGTAGCCAGTGTATCTGTGTGTGTAAGAGAGAGAGATGGGGTTTTGAGCAGAGGTGGGAGGTGTTCTGCCTTCTTTTTGAAGGGCTATATTTCATCTGTGCTGTATTTTATATGTGTATGTACACAGCTCATGAGAATTGTACACCACATCCCCAATATATATAAGAATGTTACAGTGTGTGTGCATGAAGGAGCTCAGGGGACAATTGAAAAACATTAGGCAATTCCTCAAGTTATGGAGGACAATTCCGGTTCCAAATTGCACGTTAAATTAAAGGTGCAGTGTGAAAGGGAAGAGAGAGCGTTCACCTCCTTTAACAACAAATGTTTAAGTACGAGTTTGCGCAGAGTAAGACCATTATTGTCAATGACGAGCAGCACTATGCCATTATTTTTCAACTAAATTGAACTTTGACTTACAAATGCACTGTCCTTCATGATCGCGCCAATGCCATTCCAGCATTGACAAGTAGAGAAACATAATGGTGCCAATTTTACAGTTGAGAAGGACGGAGGATACGTTATTGAATTATTGTTACTTGTGCATTCACTGTAACAGGTTTGGATTCAATTCAATTTTTTAAGTAATTTTGCGACATTTTTTTCACATAGTATAAAGAGAAAGAAGGTCCAGGCAGGGAGGAGGTCGGGGTGTATGGATGGGTCAAACAAACACAGGACTTTCACTCAGGAGACCGATGTTTGATGTTTTTTTACCCGTTAAAGGATTTTCGTTGTTGTTGTTTTTCTATACTCAAATCGAGGGTGTCATGTGTTGTGGAAAATTTGTGATTTCTGAATTGTTGTCTTTATAGATAAAGACAGAAAAAAACAAATTGGACATCACGTGAGCATAGGTATTCAATATTGCATATATGGTCTCAACTAGGTAACTTTGGTGTGTGTTTATACTCGTGCATGTGAGTACTCATACTTTTGTTTCTAATGTTTATATTTGTTCCTCTTGCTAAGTGTATAAAGTCTCATTAGGTGATGTTGCACGATGAAGTTGAAAAAAGTGACCTCTTTCTGGCCTCAAATGTTGTCAGAAACGGTTTTATTAATGGGATCATGTTGATGTCTAAATGCTGATTGGCTAATCAAAAACATGACATGACTAATGTGAAATAAATATGTTGGAACACTGACAGCAATGATCTTAGATGGTAAAATCCTCAAAAAGAAGCTAGAAACTGTAACAAATCTCTGAAGACTTTGAAAATATGGCGCTTTTTTTTATACGGAGGATGAACATGTAACATATGAAAAAATACTCTCATCATTTATTGCTGATTGGAGGAGCTTCCACGTGTGTACATGTGATCTCAGAACTTATATACCACACACACACACACACACACACACACACACACACACACACACACACACACACACACACACACACACACACACACACACACACACACACACACACACACACCCTCCTCCCTCTAACCTCTGTCTGTGCAGCTCTACCTCAGGATGAAATTGAATTGGAGAGTTGACCCTACCTGACACGAGGCAAGCACCATTGATCTTTATTGAAACATGAGCCATCGATACTGCAATTGCCTTTGATTCCCTGTGTTTGTTTCTCCAGTGGCGTACGATCTGGATTTGATTGTCATTTCGGTAATCTTCTTATCACAATTTGAGTTTTGCAAATAAATCCCACACCTCATAAATTACCGGAGAAACCATTTCAGTTCATGCAAAAATATCAGATATTTACTAAATAAAATTGGGTTGGGTTCCTGTGATGAAGCTAGTATGCTGAAAGAAAATACAAATTAAATATGACTTTCATCAACCGTGATTATTATTATTATTATTATTATTATTATTATTATTATATTATTATTATTATTATTATTATTATTATTATTATTATTATTATTATTTATGGGCCATGTGCAGCTATTCATATGAGATTGAGTTATTAGCATTCATGCTCACAGTTAACTCCTGGATTGAAGAACAAATTGCATTAATTACACAAATAGAAACACATCTATGTATATGTGATTGTACATCATTAAAAATAATAAAATGTATACATTTATCTAGACACACATGTGAACCCATGCATTTATACTCATACATACACATTTTGAAACACAACCTCCTTACTGTACATACAACAATGCATACATTAACAAAGACAACCAACCAAACAAAGACTTCTTTTGTTCCATACTTTTCCATTCTATATTCAATTCCCACAAAAATCTAAGTGTCTTCTTGACGTTTGCAGGTGACCAAACAATTTCACCTCAAGGTCCATTTAGTAGCTATTCTGGAGCTTTCAACCACTACACATTATCTTTATTAGCAGACGGAATTTGCTTCGTCACATGAAAATGTTATATATTTAAATCTCTTTTTCTTTTTCTTATCATAAAGTGCTCAGAAACATCGAGAACAGCTACTAAATGGAACATGTGATGAAATTGTTTTTCCATGAAATCCCAGCAGATGTTGTGATATTGAGTATTTTGAGTTCTAAGATTATGCTTTATGTGAATTTGGTCATTATGTGCTGCTATCAATTCAACACCCCCCTCCTCACAAATAATTAATTTGTGATTCATTAGAATATGAATATTTACTGTACCATTACACAGAGAAAATAATTTGCTGGTTTATGCTTGGCATTGAATTTGGTCCCCTCTTGTACAAATTGCCAAAAGCTTTCTTGGATCATAAACTCAATGTATCTGACGTATGATTATATGACACAGTTGATTTGCGATCCCAGTTAAAAGAAGATTTAAAAGGAAAATCACACTTAAGAATTAAGAGTTAACGTGTGATGTTCCTTTTAAATCTTCTCGGACCATTTCATTTCGGTAATTACGAAAGAATTAAGGAATAATTAATACTATCCAACATTTCACTTAAGAAGTTCAGAGAAAAGTCTATACATGAATCATCCCAAGACCCCTCGGATTTATCTTGCGACCCCTTGGCAGGGTCCCGACCTTTTCGTTGGGAACCACTAACTTAATACTATCATGGCTCTCAACAATGCGCCTCACTCTGCCCATTTCAACCTCGATCGTGGTTACGACCACAAAGTGCTCAGAGTGCTCTGCACAAACACACATGCAGATGCATGGGCACAAGCACACAACAATACACACCAATGCTTTTACACAAAATAATTAGAGACACACAGCTCAGGTACTTACCATCACACACACACACACACACACACACACACACACACACACACACACACACACACACACACACACACACACACACACACGACTGATGAAATCCAGTGCAGAGAGGCTGTGGTGGTACATATTTATGCCCGGCCAAGAGCTCCCTGCTGGGCTTTGCTTGATCCCGATGCGCCCCTGGATGGCTTTGCAACTCTGGAGACCGACTCTGTGGTTAACCTGCAACATATATTCACACACACACACACACACACACACACACACACACACACACACACACACACACACACACACACACACACACACACACACACACACACATACACACACTCTTCCCACAGAGCTGTGCAAAGCTTCAGCTCTGCTGTGTTTTATGAGCTTGAATTTGGCTTTTCCACACAGCAACAATTCACTGTCACCAGAAAACAAAGTATGGCGACCTGTGAGTGTGTGTGTATCTCCAAACGTATCGTATGTGAGTGTGTGTGAAGCTGTCGGTGCTGCTCGTAGCTGGGACTCTCACTCTTTCCCTCTCTAAACACATGCTGATAGACACTCATATTTCCTGTGGTAACAAGCGTGAAAATGGCCTCATAAATCCAAAGTGGTTTTACAGAGACCACATCAGCGGCCTAAAGAAGATGTATTATGTAAATAAAACAACAGGCCATCAGTAATGCTGGCTTGTTGCCGCCACCAGATCATAATGACTCAGCGGGACACTTATAGAGGAATACAGCAACAGTTCGATTGGGTGTGTTGTCGCACATACATGAGTGTGTGTGTGCAAGTGTGTGTGTGTGTGTGTGTGTGTGTGTGTGTGTGTGTGTGTGTGTGTGTGTGTGGGTGTGTGTGTGTGTGCATGCAAGCCCCCACGCAGACACACTCCTCTGCTTCAGAATTTGATATTTCATCATAAGTCTCCATCCCAGCATGGTGTGGCTCTTTGCAGCCTGCCATGGTCCAATGATCTGTCAGCAGAGCACAGGGGAAGGCAGGGGCCAATCCACTTCCTTGATGTCACGCACAAACACACACACACCAGTCACACTGTTTATTAAAGGTGAAGGGGCGAGGAAAGGTGTGTAGGGTGTGTGTTTGTGTGTCTGTGTGTGTGTGTGTGTGTGTGTGTGTGTGTGTGTGTGAAAGCTTGCAAACTAACATAAAGTGGACTCGCGCACAGAGGGTGTTCAGTGTGCGCTACAGAGGTACTTTGATACACAAACACAACTCACATATTCAGTCACACACACACACACACACGCCCAAACGGCTCGCCTAGCTCCGACCCGTGATGGATTGGCTGCACTCCTGCCGTGACAGACGAGCGATGGATGGAGAGCTGAGAAGATGAAGGGAAGAAAGGGACGGAGGGGGCGAGTGTGTGTGCGCGTGTACATGTGTGTGTCTGTGAGGGCGTGTTGGAGGAGAGAAAAGAGCTGAGTGCAGTAGTCTTGGTGCCAGGGAGGATCTTACATGGGGCCAAGCAGATCATTTCCTCCTCTGCAGCACGTGTCATTCCCTCTAAACAAACAGCGCTTCTGTGGACAGGAGAGAGGCTGGAGGCCTTCCCTGTCAATCTCTCTTTCCTTCCTTCTCCCTCTGTCCTTCACCACCTCCATCTCTGAGTGTGTGTGTGTGGGTGCGTGTGTGTGTGTGTGTGTGTGTGTGTGTGTGCCTATGCGTGTGCGTGTGTGTGTGTGTGTGTGTGTGTGTGTGTGTGTGTGTGTGTGTGTGTGTGTGTGTGTGTGTGTGTGGAAACAAAAGTGTTGACTGCCCACCACATGCAATGTTAATTTGCTCTAAAATAAATACAGCATTAAGAGTCATATTGGTTGATAGACATTTCTCAAAAGCAACTTGTATGATTCATTAAAGGGGCACTCCACCAACTTTACACATCAATATCAGTTTACTCATTATGAGGTGTACTTCTCAGCCCATGAAAACAGTTGTGTAATGTTTTTTTGTGGACGTGGAAGGAGCTCTGTAAAGTAGACAGATTGAGCTTGCAGACTTAAAATGTGTAACAATTTCTGCAGGGGCATGAACTCTTGAAAGGCCAGGACATTTCATTACATTACATTTCATTACAGTTCATTTAACTGACACTTTTGTCCAAAGCGACTTACAATAAGTGAAAACAGTCATGAGGATACAACTCCGAACAGCAAGAATCTTGCAAGTACATTAGCTTCAAATAAGCCAAACCAAGTGCAACATACAGAAACAATAGAATATGAATTCAACCATGAGCTATTTTGGAGCCAGGATAGCAAACAGGTGGGTTTTGTTTGAGGGGAATCTGGGTCCCACTCGCAGTGAGGGAGTAGCGAGCCGATTGGCCAATGCAGAGCGAAGTGAACGCGCTGGGGTGTATGGTTTAACCGTGGCCTGGATGTAGGAAGGGGCTGATCCATTCACAGCACGGTAGGCCAGCATTAGTGTCTTGAAGCAGATTTGAGCCACCACTGGCAGCCAGTGAAGGGAGCGCAGCAGCGGTGTAGTGTGGGAGAACTTGAGTAGATTGAAGACCAGTCGGACTGCTGCATTCTGGATGAGCTGTAGAGGTCGGATGGCACATTAAGGCTGTCCAGTGAGGAGGGAGTTGCTGTAGTAAAGGCGTGAGATGAGAAGAGCCTGGACCAGAACCTGCTTCGCCTTCTGACGCAGGTCTAACGTAATACGCTATAGAGTTGTATCACGGGAAATGTATATTCCAGCATCTTTGGAGTTTGGCCTAGTGAAATTCCTCTGTTTTTATTCGATCTTAGCCAACTCCTTTAATTTAATTACTTAAACACAACTGTAATCCATATAAACACGATCTCCAATCTGTAACAGGACACCTTTTTGGTATTGTAAACGTTCTGGTTTCTGTTTGTAGTTAGTTGTTGTCCGAGTAGTATTGACCAATCACATTTAAGTGGGCTTTGGTTGCATGCAGGTAAACAGTCAGTGTGGAGAGCAAAAGAAGCAGAACGCATTGGCCGAAATTCAATCTCAGAATCCATCGGCTATCGTCTGACATACTTTGGCTTTTA